>NC_058080.1:451781194-452081194 GCF_014858855.1 Bufo gargarizans
GGTTTGTTCCCCACTTTGCTACTCTAGCAACGCCCTTGACAGGGCTCTTATAGGGACACAAGTCAATGATGGTTCGCTGGGATGATCGGGCCGAAGAAGCTTTCTCTGCTTTGAAGTCGGCCCTGTGCGGGTCCCCGGTTTTGGTGACGCCCGACTTCAAAAGGGAATTTATAGTACTGACTGATGCATCCGAAGTAGGCCTCGGTGCTGTACTATTTAAGGAAGTCAACGGGGAGGAGTATCCAGTTGTCTTCCTCAGCCGTAAGCTCACCCCAGCCAAGACCCGGTATAGTATAGTGGAGAGAGAGTGCCTATCAAGTCGGCACTAGAATTTCTCCGCTATTATTTATTGGGGAGAAAATTCCGCCTGGTGACTGACCACTCCCCTCTCAAGTGGATGAGCCAGGCCAAGGACAGAAATGCCCGGGTCACCCAATGGTTTCGCTCCCAACAAAACTTCGGTGGAACACAGGGCAGGCTGGTTACAGGAAAACACGGATGCCCTGTCCCGGGTACACTGTCTGGCGTGTGGTCACCCCCTCAGGGTTGAACAAAGGGTGGGGAAGGAGGGAGGGTGGTATGTGACACAGTGAGAGGTTTGGTCTTGGAAAACAGGTATTTTCCTCCCAGCATGTGCTGCTGGGCTGGTTTACAGTCAGGTGAGGTCAAATACTGGATCGGATTTTAAGTGCTGGTCCGGGTTTTGGCAGCGCCTGTCTGTCCTTAAATAGGCAGCTAGGCTCAGAAGCGTTTTCTGGATGAAGGCTTGCTACCTGTTTTGCGTGAAAACAGGTTGGTGCTGCTATGCTCAAGGAGACCGAATTGCCGCATGGTGTGAATTACAACCAACACCGCAAGGTAACTTTTTTGCTTGTTTATGACTGCTTGTTTTGTCACTTGCGAATAAAACACTGAACTGTTTGATCCAAATAACTTGTTGTTGCCTCTATACTGCGTCCGCTAATCCGGTCTAGCGAAACCCAAATATATATATATATATATATATATATATTGTAGGAAGGCGCAAGGGTCTGTCATTGATGGAAGCTACGTGCCAGTAACCTCGGTGAGATAAAAACCGGTAATTTTGTGTGTCAGCGGCAGCTAGTGCTCGCTGGCACTGTTTTACTTAGTGTGGCTGTAAAGCCAATCCGGGCCTGTTCTTATTGGAAGCAGCCAAAGAGCAGGGTAGGTGGCTGTTCCCCACGTCCAGGCCAAGTTTTGGCTTGGTTTCTGGTGTGGTATGTTCCTCCAAGTGATAGTGGAACTGTGGAAGATCTGTGTTTTTTGGGAGCTGAGGAGATCCGCCATACTGCAAGGCTGAGAGCTGCATGAGAGCCGCTTGCTGGGAGTCAGGCACCCTAAAGCCTGCTGTGGTCTGCCAGGTGATTTATGTTATTTTGGGAGCTCCTGCTGTGTGAAATAACTCCAGGACTCTGAAAAGCATTGTTTTTTTTCTTTTCTGCCTTTTCTGTGTAAATAAACACTGGACTTTTACTTTTTCAACCGTGGTCTTGCCTTTGTATTGCGTCCGCTTACCCTGCCTACCAGAGCAAATCCTTAATATATATATATATATATGTATATAATAAAGTCTGTACAATTTATAGAACTAATTTTATATACTTATCGTAAAGTATTGTATTTTTTTAGTTTTGCATATTTGCACCACTATCATTTGTACGGATCCTTTTAGTGGTTGCTTTTTGCCCTTTTTGGTACGGTCAGGTATATTACCTGTTCTATGGCTCATAAGGCTCTTGTGAATACCAGGGGCTTAACTATGCTCCTCCACATTGGATCAGACACCACCAGATTGAAACCATGGGTTGACTAATTGGGAAGCTCACTTATTTGTTTTGGCCATCAGACTAGGAACTAATTCCAAGAATTGCCAAGGATTGTTGGACTATGTGACTTTTAATGATCTTCCAGGCACATCTGGGTGTGTGCGGTTCTTGACTAGTTTATAACTCCAGAGCAAGCTGTTGGCTTCATCTTCTGGAGTTAAAAGCTAGTCAGGAACCACACACACCCAGACTTGCCTGGAAGATCATAAATGGTCAATGCATATGTGAACATAGCTTAACCAAACACATGGGTTTAATCAAGTGCATAGTGTGCATCACTAATGTTTTTGTCCATATGTTTCAACTCAAAACATCTAGGGACCACCAGAAATACACAATGCACAGCTATGTGCAGTATCTCCCAAAAGTGAGTGCACCCCTCACATTTCTGTAAATATTTTATATCTTTTCATGGGACAACACTGAAGATATGACACTTTGATACAATGTAAAGATGCCAGCGGTTTAGACATTAATGGAGTTATTTTGAGGGCACACCAAATTTAGGCCTCTTGCACATAAACATTGTGTGCCTGTGGCCGTATTGCGGCCCACATATGGCAGGTCCGCAATACACGGGCACCGGCCCGTGTGCACTCGGCATCACTGATGCGACCCATTCACTTGAAAGGGTCTGCAATCATGGAAATGCGGAACGGAAGCACGAGTCGGAACACCACGGAAGCACTACGGAGTTCTTCAGTGGTGTTTCTGTCCGTGCCTCCGCACCGCAAAAAAATAGAAATTGTTCCATTTTTTTTTGTGGTACGGATGGATCACGGACCCATTCAAGTTGAATGGGTCTCGATCCATCCCGGCCGCCGCACGGACGTTGCCCCCTTTGTGCAAGAGCCCTTACACTGTTATACAAGCTGTACATTGACTGCTTTACATTGTCTCAAAGTGTCATATCTTCAGTGTTGTTTCAAGAAAAGATATAATAAAATATTTTAAAAATCTGAGGGATTCTACTCAGGTTTGTGAGATACTGTATATATATCCTAGCAATATGCCATCAATGTCTGAGTAGAGACAACCCCTTAAATTTAACACTATAGCTGCTCCAGGCTTCCAGGTGTTAGGCCTAGCTCACACATCAGTGATTGTGAGCCAAAACTAGGTCCAAGTCAAAAACACAGATGTGGGTCAGAATGCAGATCTTTCCATTATACCTTATATCTATGTAGGCGTCACTTCAGTTTTTTTCTCACAATCACTGATGGAAATCAATGACTAAACATTGACCAAATCACTGAGGTGTGAACTAGGCCTTAGGCATGACATGTAGTTTCAGTATGCTTTGAAAACTGCAAGTCCTGTCATGTCCCGTCTTGCCTCCTGTATCCCTGCCAACCCTTCTTCTGATGTTGATGGACATGCAGCCAGAATATGACCCGGAGACTGTGTTCCAAATAGGGAATCAGCGCCCTAGTGGAGCATCTGTATTAGCAAGTCATTTTATTCCATGTAATACACTGATTGGTGTCCCCAGATAACCACTTTAAAGAGGACATTTCACTTGTATAAACTATGTGAACTGAGTATGCTGCCATATAGAGCGGCGCCCGGGGATCTCACTGCACTTACTATTCTCCCCGGGCGCCGCTCCGTTCTCCCGTTATGCCCTCCGGTACCTTTGCTCTGTAAGTTATAGTAGGCGGTGTCTGCCCTTGTCCTGTGGGCGTCTCCTTCTCCTAGGCTGCAGTGCTGGCCAATCGCAGCGCACAGCTCACAGCCTGGGAGAAAAAAAACTCCCAGGCTGTGCGCTGCGATTGGCCAGCACTGCAGCCTAGGAGAAGGAGACGCCCACAGGACAAGGGCAGACACCGCCTACTATAACTTACAGAGCAAAGGTACCGGAGGGCATAACGGGAGAACGGAGCGGCGCCCGGGGATAATAGTAAGTGCAGTGAGATCCTCGGGCGCCGCTCTCCATGTCAGCATACTTAGTTCACATTGTTTTTACAAGTGAAAGGTCCTCTTTAAGTAACCTATGTACTCCTCACTCAATTAACTATTAATAACAGCTGGAATTCTTGCGCTGTCAATTAAAACAATGCAATAATATTGACGTACTGGTTCCTAAACATCTGTTTAAAAAATTCTAATAAAAAAATCCATGTTGGTAACCTTTTTACAGTACTTCAGTCCCCTATGTTTCAGCAAAAAGCATACCTACGAGTAATGAAAAGCTTGAGCTCTATTCTGTCCCTCACCCTAGTGAAGGCTAACCTGCATTGTGTTTTTGTAGAAAAGAACACAAAATCTTTTGTGCTCCAGGTCTGTACACCTGGGACCAGAGCAATTCGGTAGCTGAAGAATAACTATAATATTTCTTGTGTATTTATAATAGATTTTCCTTCAGCATTCAGGAGTTTGTCATTGCTCCACCTTTCTTGATGCTCCCTTTTTCTCTTAATAGACCCTTCTCCTATAATATGTCATTTTCATTTTTTGGAAATTGTGTCCAGGGTGAGGGTTGAGATCTATTATACAACTATTAGATTAAAATGGAAAGTATTACAAAAGAAATGGAAATCAGTGGCATATGGAAAAAGAGCTACATGAGGTAATACATACATGAACTTAAACATAGTTATATATATATATGTGTGCACGCCTGTATTTACTCTCCCTTGCACCAAAAAGTCGTTTACACTAAAAAGATGGCCACATTCAGTAGACAGCATCCACATCCAGTAATATAAAAGTGTATTCCTAGGATATGCCATCACTTTGATTGTGGGAGTGTGACCCTTGAAAACTACATTGATCCTGAGAATGAAAAGGCAGCAGTTCTGTTATAGAGTTCTGTATACGTAAATATGAAGTTAAAGGGAACCTGTCACCAGTTTAGTGTCCTAACTAAGGGCAACATAAATAAGTGACTGATTCGCTTAGCAAAATGCTGGGTCACTTTCTTTAATTGACCCAGTCAATCTGCCAACAGCTTTCTCTGCTTTGAAGTCGGCCCTGTGCGGGTCCCCGGTTTTGGTGACGCCCGACTTCAAAAGGGAATTTATAGTACTGACTGATGCATCCGAAGTAGGCCTCGGTGCTGTACTATTTAAGGAAGTCAACGGGGAGGAGTATCCAGTTGTCTTCCTCAGCCGTAAGCTCACCCCAGCCAAGACCCGGTATAGTATAGTGGAGAGAGAGTGCCTATCAAGTCGGCACTAGAATTTCTCCGCTATTATTTATTGGGGAGAAAATTCCGCCTGGTGACTGACCACTCCCCTCTCAAGTGGATGAGCCAGGCCAAGGACAGAAATGCCCGGGTCACCCAATGGTTTCGCTCCCAACAAAACTTCGGTGGAACACAGGGCAGGCTGGTTACAGGAAAACACGGATGCCCTGTCCCGGGTACACTGTCTGGCGTGTGGTCACCCCCTCAGGGTTGAACAAAGGGTGGGGAAGGAGGGAGGGTGGTATGTGACACAGTGAGAGGTTTGGTCTTGGAAAACAGGTATTTTCCTCCCAGCATGTGCTGCTGGGCTGGTTTACAGTCAGGTGAGGTCAAATACTGGATCGGATTTTAAGTGCTGGTCCGGGTTTTGGCAGCGCCTGTCTGTCCTTAAATAGGCAGCTAGGCTCAGAAGCGTTTTCTGGATGAAGGCTTGCTACCTGTTTTGCGTGAAAACAGGTTGGTGCTGCTATGCTCAAGGAGACCGAATTGCCGCATGGTGTGAATTACAACCAACACCGCAAGGTAACTTTTTTGCTTGTTTATGACTGCTTGTTTTGTCACTTGCGAATAAAACACTGAACTGTTTGATCCAAATAACTTGTTGTTGCCTCTATACTGCGTCCGCTAATCCGGTCTAGCGAAACCCAAATATATATATATATATATATATATATTGTAGGAAGGCGCAAGGGTCTGTCATTGATGGAAGCTACGTGCCAGTAACCTCGGTGAGATAAAAACCGGTAATTTTGTGTGTCAGCGGCAGCTAGTGCTCGCTGGCACTGTTTTACTTAGTGTGGCTGTAAAGCCAATCCGGGCCTGTTCTTATTGGAAGCAGCCAAAGAGCAGGGTAGGTGGCTGTTCCCCACGTCCAGGCCAAGTTTTGGCTTGGTTTCTGGTGTGGTATGTTCCTCCAAGTGATAGTGGAACTGTGGAAGATCTGTGTTTTTTGGGAGCTGAGGAGATCCGCCATACTGCAAGGCTGAGAGCTGCATGAGAGCCGCTTGCTGGGAGTCAGGCACCCTAAAGCCTGCTGTGGTCTGCCAGGTGATTTATGTTATTTTGGGAGCTCCTGCTGTGTGAAATAACTCCAGGACTCTGAAAAGCATTGTTTTTTTTCTTTTCTGCCTTTTCTGTGTAAATAAACACTGGACTTTTACTTTTTCAACCGTGGTCTTGCCTTTGTATTGCGTCCGCTTACCCTGCCTACCAGAGCAAATCCTTAATATATATATATATATGTATATAATAAAGTCTGTACAATTTATAGAACTAATTTTATATACTTATCGTAAAGTATTGTATTTTTTTAGTTTTGCATATTTGCACCACTATCATTTGTACGGATCCTTTTAGTGGTTGCTTTTTGCCCTTTTTGGTACGGTCAGGTATATTACCTGTTCTATGGCTCATAAGGCTCTTGTGAATACCAGGGGCTTAACTATGCTCCTCCACATTGGATCAGACACCACCAGATTGAAACCATGGGTTGACTAATTGGGAAGCTCACTTATTTGTTTTGGCCATCAGACTAGGAACTAATTCCAAGAATTGCCAAGGATTGTTGGACTATGTGACTTTTAATGATCTTCCAGGCACATCTGGGTGTGTGCGGTTCTTGACTAGTTTATAACTCCAGAGCAAGCTGTTGGCTTCATCTTCTGGAGTTAAAAGCTAGTCAGGAACCACACACACCCAGACTTGCCTGGAAGATCATAAATGGTCAATGCATATGTGAACATAGCTTAACCAAACACATGGGTTTAATCAAGTGCATAGTGTGCATCACTAATGTTTTTGTCCATATGTTTCAACTCAAAACATCTAGGGACCACCAGAAATACACAATGCACAGCTATGTGCAGTATCTCCCAAAAGTGAGTGCACCCCTCACATTTCTGTAAATATTTTATATCTTTTCATGGGACAACACTGAAGATATGACACTTTGATACAATGTAAAGATGCCAGCGGTTTAGACATTAATGGAGTTATTTTGAGGGCACACCAAATTTAGGCCTCTTGCACATAAACATTGTGTGCCTGTGGCCGTATTGCGGCCCACATATGGCAGGTCCGCAATACACGGGCACCGGCCCGTGTGCACTCGGCATCACTGATGCGACCCATTCACTTGAAAGGGTCTGCAATCATGGAAATGCGGAACGGAAGCACGAGTCGGAACACCACGGAAGCACTACGGAGTTCTTCAGTGGTGTTTCTGTCCGTGCCTCCGCACCGCAAAAAAATAGAAATTGTTCCATTTTTTTTGTGGTACGGATGGATCACGGACCCATTCAAGTTGAATGGGTCTTGATCCATCCCGGCCGCCGCACGGACGTTGCCCCCTTTGTGCAAGAGCCCTTACACTGTTATACAAGCTGTACATTGACTGCTTTACATTGTCTCAAAGTGTCATATCTTCAGTGTTGTTTCAAGAAAAGATATAATAAAATATTTTTAAAAATCTGAGGGATTCTACTCAGGTTTGTGAGATACTGTATATATATCCTAGCAATATGCCATCAATGTCTGAGTAGAGACAACCCCTTAAATTTAACACTATAGCTGCTCCAGGCTTCCAGGTGTTAGGCCTAGCTCACACATCAGTGATTGTGAGCCAAAACTAGGTCCAAGTCAAAAACACAGATGTGGGTCAGAATGCAGATCTTTCCATTATACCTTATATCTATGTAGGCGTCACTTCAGTTTTTTTCTCACAATCACTGATGGAAATCAATGACTAAACATTGACCAAATCACTGAGGTGTGAACTAGGCCTTAGGCATGACATGTAGTTTCAGTATGCTTTGAAAACTGCAAGTCCTGTCATGTCCCGTCTTGCCTCCTGTATCCCTGCCAACCCTTCTTCTGATGTTGATGGACATGCAGCCAGAATATGACCCGGAGACTGTGTTCCAAATAGGGAATCAGCGCCCTAGTGGAGCATCTGTATTAGCAAGTCATTTTATTCCATGTAATACACTGATTGGTGTCCCCAGATAACCACTTTAAAGAGGACATTTCACTTGTATAAACTATGTGAACTGAGTATGCTGCCATATAGAGCGGCGCCCGGGGATCTCACTGCACTTACTATTCTCCCCGGGCGCCGCTCCGTTCTCCCGTTATGCCCTCCGGTACCTTTGCTCTGTAAGTTATAGTAGGCGGTGTCTGCCCTTGTCCTGTGGGCGTCTCCTTCTCCTAGGCTGCAGTGCTGGCCAATCGCAGCGCACAGCTCACAGCCTGGGAGAAAAAAAACTCCCAGGCTGTGCGCTGCGATTGGCCAGCACTGCAGCCTAGGAGAAGGAGACGCCCACAGGACAAGGGCAGACACCGCCTACTATAACTTACAGAGCAAAGGTACCGGAGGGCATAACGGGAGAACGGAGCGGCGCCCGGGGATAATAGTAAGTGCAGTGAGATCCTCGGGCGCCGCTCTCCATGTCAGCATACTTAGTTCACATTGTTTTTACAAGTGAAAGGTCCTCTTTAAGTAACCTATGTACTCCTCACTCAATTAACTATTAATAACAGCTGGAATTCTTGCGCTGTCAATTAAAACAATGCAATAATATTGACGTACTGGTTCCTAAACATCTGTTTAAAAAATTCTAATAAAAAAATCCATGTTGGTAACCTTTTTACAGTACTTCAGTCCCCTATGTTTCAGCAAAAAGCATACCTACGAGTAATGAAAAGCTTGAGCTCTATTCTGTCCCTCACCCTAGTGAAGGCTAACCTGCATTGTGTTTTTGTAGAAAAGAACACAAAATCTTTTGTGCTCCAGGTCTGTACACCTGGGACCAGAGCAATTCGGTAGCTGAAGAATAACTATAATATTTCTTGTGTATTTATAATAGATTTTCCTTCAGCATTCAGGAGTTTGTCATTGCTCCACCTTTCTTGATGCTCCCTTTTTCTCTTAATAGACCCTTCTCCTATAATATGTCATTTTCATTTTTTGGAAATTGTGTCCAGGGTGAGGGTTGAGATCTATTATACAACTATTAGATTAAAATGGAAAGTATTACAAAAGAAATGGAAATCAGTGGCATATGGAAAAAGAGCTACATGAGGTAATACATACATGAACTTAAACATAGTTATATATATATATATATATGTGTGCACGCCTGTATTTACTCTCCCTTGCACCAAAAAGTCGTTTACACTAAAAAGATGGCCACATTCAGTAGACAGCATCCACATCCAGTAATATAAAAGTGTATTCCTAGGATATGCCATCACTTTGATTGTGGGAGTGTGACCCTTGAAAACTACATTGATCCTGAGAATGAAAAGGCAGCAGTTCTGTTATAGAGTTCTGTATACGTAAATATGAAGTTAAAGGGAACCTGTCACCAGTTTAGTGTCCTAACTAAGGGCAACATAAATAAGTGACTGATTCGCTTAGCAAAATGCTGGGTCACTTTCTTTAATTGACCCAGTCAATCTGCCAACATCTTGTATTGAAAAGCTTCAGCTGATAATGATGAGTCATGAATATTCATGAGCTCCTGACTCTCCCCGCCCACCTGCTGCTGATTGACAGTTATTTTCCATATGAATCAGCAGCAGGTGGGCAGGGGAGTGGCTATACCTCTGAATTAAATATACGCTGGACTCAATGACATCACGCTGGACTCCAATCAGCTCATTGGCATGCGGCATCTTTGTGTGTATATTATGAGGTAACCATCTGTCACACCAGTAAGTGAATACATCTAAGGTACTTTTTAGTAGTCAATGATTGTATATAATTAGTTAGATTATAATCAAATATCCACATGACAGGTTCCCTTTAAATGATGAGATTCAGATGGTCTGCATCAACCACTAGAGGGAGATCAGGAGTTAACTGCATACTGCTTTATTATGGCACACCACCACTCCATTCACACTGTGAAATTTGGGCTTTTCGCTCTCGTCACAGTGGTTGGACCCCAGGCCATCAGACACATGTATTCTGTATTTTCACACAGCCCAAACATACTGGCCATTTTACATAGCATAGTATGCAGTAAATATACTACCATAAGCTTTCCATTGATTTTAGTGAGAAAATGTGACCATATGCACTCTTTTTGCTTGCACATATTTTAGCCATGTGATCATAGATGGGCGCATCCTTTCACTGTCCTTTGTTGGGGGATGGGGGCTGTAAAAATATTTTTGCAAGCTGTGCCTGTGTCCACTACCATTTCTTTATGGCGTTTCCCCCCCCCCCCCCCCCCCCCCATAGAAAAGGTGATGTGATATTGCCTGTTTAAAAAAAAAAAAAACACCAAGAGCTACAGCAAAAAATGACACCCAATGAACATAAGTGCCAGGAGCAAAAAAACTACTTATGTCCTGCATTTCAGTTTTCCCATAGACCTTCAGCTACCACCTGGAGCAGGTGTTTCTACCACAAAAAAAGCCTCTAAAAAGGCAACGGTGTAGAAAAATCCCAACAGGACCTACATATGAACCCACCCAGCTTAACAATATGGATGTTTCTTTGTGGTGGCAGCAGGCAGACAGAATTTTATCATTTAACGTTCTGGTAATGAAGGGGAATTCGTTTTTTTTTTTAAAGGAAAAGCAAATCTCTGAGCCCTTTTAAGATATATTATGATAGATCTATTTTGGTGGGAATGAAAAGTTTGCCTACAAAGATGCAAATTCTATTTAAAATGATCTCTGTAATCTAATAATTATCCTCTGTATATTTGAGGGATCGTTAGAAAACATGCTGGACAGGGGAACACAAGCTATATCCTCAGTATTTAACTAGTATCACCAAGCTGAAACTCCAATAGTGTAATAAATACAGTATATGTCTTAAAGGGGTTGTCTCATCATGGACAATGGGGGCATATCGCAAGGATATGCCCCATTGTCTTATAGGTGTGGTTCCCACCGCTGGGACTCGCACCTATATCGAGAACGGAGCCCTGCTCCCATTCATTTCTATGGGTCCGACGGAAAAAGCTGAACCGGTGCTCGACTATTTTCGCAGGCCCCATAGAAAATGAATGGAGGGCGGCTGTGCATGCGCAGTGCACCCTCCTTCGCTTGCGGGGCCCCGTTCTCGATATTATAGATGGGACCCGCAGACAATCGGGGCATATCCTAGCGATATATCCTTACTATATATAGGTCGAAATCCGCAGGGTCTGCTGAAATAATATGCATGGAATTATCTCCAAAAGTCTTCTGTGAGTAAAGCAAGGGTCAATCAAGTTGGAGATTAAAGGGGTTTTCCAGGCTCAGAACAGGTCATCAGTTATAGATGGGTTGAGGTCCAAAACCTGGCATCCCTACCAATCAGCTGTTTTGGGCGGCTGCAGTACTGAAAACTATACAGTGGACGGAGCGGAGGCAGACAGTTCCGTACACGGTGTAGTGGCGCTGCAGCAGCCTGGGACAGCTGATCGGTGGGGGTGTTGGACCCCTACCAATTTGATATTGATGACTTATCCTGACAGTACATTAGCCAAGCAGAAATATTAGCCATTGGATTTTAATATTTGTATGATTATAGCTTACTGTTTATTGGTTTTGGCGTAAAGTATTACTATGGAAGCATGGAGGCTCAGTGGTTAGCACTGGTGCCTTGCAGCATTGAGGTCCAAGGTTCAATTCCAACTAAGGACAACTTCCGCATGGAGTTTGTATGTTCTCCCTTTGCTTGTGTGGGTTTCCTCTGGATACTCCGGTTTCCCCCCCACACTCCAAACACATACTGATAGGGACCTTAGATTGTGAGCTCCACTGGGGACAGTTAAGATGATGTCTGTAAAGCGCTACGGAATATGTCAGCACTATATAGGGGAGAAAAATAAATAATCTTATCTCCAAGATTAAATATCAAATATCACAGTTAGAGCATGCAAAACATAATAGTTTTCATTTGGAAACATTTACAAAAATGCTCCTGTGTGTATATATTGCTGTTACATACATTTTATAGCGCCCCCTAGTGTCTTTTTGATTCTAATCTCAGAATGTCCATCTAATATGACCAGTGCCAGTGGACACACATGCCCAGTAGCTCAGTCCCACCACACAGGACCTCCTGTACACAGGCCGCAGAGTGACTCTTCCCGCCCAATAAGGATCTGTGCTCTAGAAGGAGCTTCTTCTGACTAGCACTGGACACATTTGTTGGTTGTTCTGTTCTGTTTTGCCTGATCCATCATGAATGTAATATTTAATTGTAGTACACCCATTTACGGGTATTACAAAGGCTTAATTTTGTTCACTTTATCGTAAGACTATTTAAAACCATACATATCAGATTTAGAGGGGTTGTCTAACCTCAGACATTGAGGCATATCGCTAGGATATGCCTCCAATGTCTGATAGTTGCGGGTCCCCATATTGCACATGCGCTGCCACCCTTCATTCATTCCTATGGGAGCTCTGAAAATAGCCGAGTGGTGGCTCTGCTATTATGGCAGTCCCATAAAAGTTAGCCGTGCTTGTGCTGCGCGCTTCCTATTCATTTCAGCGGGACTGCCGAAACTAGCCGAGCACACCGCTCGGCTGTTTTCAAAGCCTCATTTCAGGGCCCCATTATAAAAATAAATGCAGGTCCCAGAGGTGGGACCCGCACCTATTAGACAATGGGGGCATATCCTAGCGACATTCCTCCAGGTGAGACAATCCCTCTAACTAACAGAAGATAACATTTTTATGACATGGCAATGCACAATTTTTTTGTTAACTGGATTTTGTAACAGTAGCTGTTTTTTTTTTTTTCAGATTTTTTTTCTATTCATTATTTTTTTTTAAAGAGAAAAACGAATCTATAAAAGCAAAACGAAAAATATACAAAAATGTTAGCAATGCAACAATTTTCAATACAAGCAGTTCTCTAGTGGGTATGATTATTACTAATGCCTACTGGGGGAAATTGGAAGCACTGCCTGATAACTGGAGCAAAGAGATTAAATTGCCGATTTCCAGCTGTTTTTAAATGAACGCAATTGCACTTTCTAGCTTCATTTCAATTCAAAGGCTGGACTTGTATAATAGCTAAAAAGATCAAATGCTACTATAAGCCGTTTTATTACTCATATTAGTACTCTATTGGCTTTATTGAGTAGCTGCCTTATGTCTTTTTAAGAGAGAGCTTTTCATTACAGTGGTTTGCATTGTTTATATATGGCTTTAATTATCAGTAACTTTAGATTTCAGTGTAGAGTGTCTGGTATGTGTATGTTAAGGACAAGTGTGCCTTTCTTCTCTTCCAGCTCCAGTGGCTGTTGGATAACTATGAGACTGCTGAAGGAGTTAGTCTCCCCAGAAGTACCCTATACAATCATTACCTTCGACACTGTCAGGAGCACAAACTAGATCCAGTCAATGCTGCATCCTTTGGAAAACTTATCCGTTCCATATTCATGGGACTCCGAACAAGAAGACTGGGAACCAGGTTCGTATGAAAAAATAGACTTACCCTATGCTTAAACATTCAAGCTCAAGTTTAGGCCTGTCTAGAGCGTTGTTCACTGTATATGATTTATGGATTCTGTCATGGGTGTAACTATAGCCATAGCATTTGCTAAGTAGCCCAGAGGTTGAGGGGACCTAGTCAGGTGCATGAACATTGTACTTTTTTGTGGGAAATAGCAAAATTGAGGTTTTTTGCTACTTTGAGGATTTTCGAATTTATGGTGCTATTATACGTACCTTTAATTATTGCTACCTATACCGGTTTAAATTTTCTTACATTAGGTGGTGAGAGCGTCCTCTTAGGGCCCCATAGCAAAGCAATGTGTACTCCTGCCAGTCTTGTTCTTACTGCGGCATCTATTGTAGAACACAGAGGGGGTCATTTACTATATTGAAATACGCCTATATAACAGTTAGTTGTGCAGCTGTCTGTGACTTTGTCCCGCTCACGCCCGGTCTAAAATTGTAGGCGTGGGCAGGGAAAGGGATGGGCTGGAAGTACGCCTGTTTTATGCATAGAAAATTGTCTAAATGTAAGCCAGCAAGGAAGCAAGGCCTGCACCTCTTTATAACTTCAGCGGATCCACCGTCAGCACAGGGGCTTTAAACCGCCGGTCTTAATCAATGTGCCCCAGAATATGTACACTATATACATCCCTACGTGTCCGGATTCTGTATACGCTGCAGTGAACAGCGCTGCAGACAGGCCCGAACTTCAGGTGCCTGTTTTCATAGCAACACAATAAAATCAATGAATAAAATATAATAAAAAAGTGATTTTTAGGAGATGGATAATACAGTGCCTTGCAAAAGTATTCACCCCCCGTGTTCTTTTTTTTTTGTGAAGCAAACAACAAATAGGACCAAATAACAGAAAGAGTCAATGTGCATAACTATTCACCCCCCTAAAGTCAATACTTTGTAGAGCCTCCTTTGCGGCAATCACAGCTCCAAGTCGCTTTGGATAAGTCTCCATGAGCTTGCCACATCTTACCACTGGGATTTTGCCCATAACTCCTTGCAAAACTGCTCCAGCTCCTTCAAGTTGGATGGTTTGCGCTTGTGAACAGCAATCTTTACATCTGACCACAGAACAGCACCAACACATTTACATGTTTCCTCTTAAACCACTTAAGTGTTTGGTTAATTGTCCTGCTGGAAGGTGAACCTCCGTCCTAGCCTCAGATCACGCACAGAGTGGTACAGGTTTTGCTCAAGAATATCCCTGTATTTAGCACCATCCATCTTTCCCTCAACTCTGACTAGTTTCCCAGTCCCGGCTGCTGAAAAACATCCCCACAGCATGATGCTGCCACCACCATGTTTCACTGTGGGGATGGTGTTCTTTGGGTGATGTTGTTGGGTTTGCTACAAACATAGGGTTTTCTTTGATGGCCGAAAAGTTTAATTTTAGTCTCATCAGACTAGAGCACCTTCCTCCATACATTTTGGGAGTCTCCCATATGTCTTTTTGCAAACTCACAACGTGCCTTTTTGTTTTTAGCTTAAAGTAATGGCTTTCTTCTGGCCACTCTGCCATAAAGCTCAATTCTATGGAGCATACGGCTTATTGTCGTCCTATGTACAGATACTCCAGTCTCTGCTGTGGAACTCTGCAGCTCCTCCAGAGTTACCTTAGGTCTCTGTGCTGCCTCTCTGATTAATGCCCCCCTTGCCCGGTCCCTGAGTTTTGGTGGGCAGCTGTCTCTTGGCAGGTTTGCTGTTGTGCCATATTCTTTCCATTTGGTTATGATAGATTTAATGGTGCTCCTGGGGATCATCAAAGATTTGGATATTTTTTTTATTACCTAACCCTGACTTGTACTTCTCAACAACATTGTCCCTTACTTGTTTGGAGAGTTCGTTGGTCTTCATGGCAGTGTTTGGTTAGTGATGCCTCTTGCTTAGGTGTTGCAGCCTGTGGGGCATTTAAAAAAAGGTGTGTGTATATGTAATGAGAGATCATGTGACACTTAGATTGCACACAGGTGGACATCATTTCACTAATTATGTGACTTCTCAAGGTAATTGGTTGCACCAGAGCTTTTTATGGGCTTCCTAACAAAGGGGGTGAATACTTACGCACATGTCAATGTTAAAGATGAGTTTTAGACCCCCAATATAGCTGACATGGTGTTTTACACTGGAGTGGGGGATATATGTACACCCCTCAACTTTATCTAAAGGCCCTGTTAGTCTTCTTGATGTTCAATCAGGCCGAGCACCGATGGACAATAAACGCATCCATCGGCACTCGTTTGCACAGCCTGTTACACAGAGTGAAGGTGAGAGGAAGGATTGATACCGCAGCCGTTCCTCCCTCATTCATTTTTACTGATTATCGGCAGCAGATCCCTGATTACACAAGGAGATGTGCTGCCGATAGTTGTGTATCTTTCATACTAACGAAAGACATTTGCTCGTTTAGCGGCTGATCAGTAGCACGATTATACAGGCTGGATATCAGGAATGAGTGTATTTCTATGTACATGTTCCGAATAATTAGCCCAAAAGTTTTTCTAATAGAGCCCTTACTCTTATAACTGCCATGTATATAGGATAGAACCTGTAAAGATTAACAGTATATAAATTATAGTCCAGAGTGAGCGTTCGTCAGTAGCAGGATCCATATTTTTTTTAATGTCCTTTAGGCCTGCTGCACACGAACGTGTGCGCCCCGTGGCCGTGCTGCGGCCTGCAATGCACGAACACCGACCGTGGGGCAGCCGAACGCGGACCCATTCACTTTAATGGGTCCGCGATACGCCCGTTCCGCAAAAAGATAGGACATGTTCTATCTTTTTGCGGAACAGAAGTACGGAATGAAACCCCATGGAAGCACTCCGTAGTGTTCCGCACCATTCCGCAACTCAGGATTTGCGGACCCATTGAAGTGAATGAGTCTGCATCTGTGATGCGGAATGCCCACTGAATGGCGCCCGTGTATTGTGGATCCGCAAATGCGGTACGCAATACGGCAACAGGCAGCACACGTTCGTGTGCAGGAGGCCTTATGCGTAAACTAACAGGATAGCTTTTACCTTCTGTCACATTGTTTGTGACTTTGGCAAAATATAGGGACGAAATAGTTGCTAGGTACATTAAAAGAACTTTAAATTTCCATCTTATCACAGAATATGAGTTTAGTGGAAGTTAATGCACCCAGAAAACATACATTTTTTGATGAGATAACTGACATACTGTATGTAACATTTTATTTCATACACTATATCAGTTATGTTACTGATTTCATTTCGTATAATTAGTTGTATTTAGTCACAATTATAAATGGAAATATTTGTATTGTAAATTAAGATGCATATAGCATCATTTATATGATATAAATTGCAGATTACCAGTTTTATAGGAAGATGTATCTCTGCTCTAAACCGCCTACAACTGCCTTATGTAACTTCAATCAGTAATGGCGTTTTTTTTTTAATTCTAATCAGATATAGTACCTATATTCTTATTATTAATACAATCCCGGTCTGGTAATTATAATTAACGTACTTATTAATAGACTTTCATGCTGACAATATTCATAAGAAGATTATGCGATTTTTTTCCTTCTCTTGCTCTGTGTAATTAGAATTGTTTAATACATTTTATTCACCAGTTTATGTCACACTTCAAGTTTCTTCACAAATATATCTGTGTTGATAATTTCTTGTTTTGCCCCACCGTTAAGAGTGTGTTCCATACCGTACCATCATAATTGATCATTTCTAGCTGAAACACTCATACCAGAGGGAAACACATAGGAAATGTCATCAAGGAAAGGGTTTAGATGCAGTGACTTGTTTTGCATCTAATTGATCAATTCCTTCAAGGTCAATTTTTTTATTTATTTTTTTGCATTGTACTCCTTTTGAGCTAAATTTTTTTTGAGCTTTATAAAAAAAAAATAGGGAGCCCTCTTTTCTGTACAGAGCTGAGATGCTCTAGTAGCACCCTTTGTATTTTCTGACTTTTCCGTCAGTTGGGGAGCAGACAGGCTCCTTATTTCTGCTCTCTAACATTATAAACACTCATTATAGCTCTTATCTTACTGATAAGAATGTGGCTTAAATAAGTGTTTATGACCTCTTAGTAGTTTAGAGATAAGGTTTATTAGATGACGGCACAAAGTGAAAGTACGAGTCACACAGCTAGAAAAACAGTTAACTCTTTGTGACAGAACAACTCAATATTTTTATAATAATAAAGGCCAATTGAAAAAATGATTTTAACCAAAAATGAGTAACATTTAAAAAATTGCCTCTGAAGGTGTGAACTATTGTTTAAATACACTTTTTATATTAAATATATTTTTTAAGAATTATTGATGATTTTTATTTTATTTTATTTTTTACATGTCCCGGTATTAAAAAAATATCCTGAAATCTTGAAGATGACCCTTATAGTAGGCTGTCACGTACTGTTCTGTAGAGATCACTTATCAGCAGTCCTCGTTATCATCACAGACAGGATTACATTGAAAGATAATGCCAATATATAAATAATACAGAGTCCGCCATTACAGTAGGTGATGATCACAACTTATCTACTTCCCCTCCCTGCACAATGACCTCTGCACTGGTCACAGAGCATGCTTAGAACACTCTACTGTAGAAAATAATGAATCTATTCAATCTATAGGTTCTTATAGGTGATAAATTCCCTTTAAATACCCATTACTTTCCATTGACTTCCGTGTTTCAGATGTAGTAGAACAACCTAGAGCAAAGAAATGTAAATATTTATTTTACTCTATAAATTTATGCTTATTTTGTACTAATATCTTTTTTTATTCTTCCAAAGGGGCAACTCAAAATACCACTACTATGGAATTCGTGTCAAGCCAGATTCCCCTCTTAATAGGTTACAAGAGGACATGCAATATATGGCTATGCGACAGCAACCCATGCAGCAGAAACAAAGGTGTGTTTTGGCAGCACTGTATGTACCATATACGTTATTCATTCTCTATATTAAGCTTTATGTTGATCATTTTTCCCCACTTATTCGAGTGCTTTGTGCTTATGCTGCTTCATAAGCTAGAAGATAATGTCTTAAGGAAATTAAGTAAATGCTGTTTCAAAAAAAAATATTTTTTTTTTCAGGAGAATGCGTAGAATGAATCATATGGCATGGAGTGTAGTTTAGTTAATTTATGTTACGGTATTTGAGTTTTCCATTTTTAGACCACAGCATACAATAAATGTATTGATATAGCATCAGTGGGATCCCAAGAACATTAAAGAGTTTTTTGAGAGTTTGCTCTCTATTTGGGATTATCCAGAAGAGATATGGAAACATTTTCAGCTTCAGCTCTTGAGATAATTGACTGGGGGCTGAAGGGTAAAACAAAATGTATTAGGAACCTAGACCACCATATGTGCTTAGCTATTTGCAATGGTTCTTTCATTTATCTTAATTTTTCTATATTGGGGTCTACAAGTATTTGGGAAGTAACATTATCATAGTGATTCAGCCTCTGTAAACACAAGAATAGATTTGAAACTGTCATCAATATGTGACTGAAGAGTAAACTTTCAGGTTTAATTATACTTCAATCACACCTTAAGGGTCCATTCACATGTCCGTAATTTGGGTCCGCATGCTTTCTGCAATTTGCGGACCTATTCACTTTCAATGGGGCTGGAACGGATGCGATCAGTTTATTCGGGATCCGCAATTCCGTTCCTGAAAAAAATAGAACATGTCCTATTCTTGTCCACAATTGCGGACCAGAAAAGGCATTTTCTATTATAGTTTTATGTGATGTGCGGTCCGCAAATTGCGGATCGCACATTGCAGGTGTCCGTGTTTTACGGATCCGCAATTTGCGGATCTGCAAAACACTTACGGACGTGTGAATGGACCCTAAGGAGGTCACTCACACGTCCGGAAGTGTTTTTCAGATCCGCAAATTGCAGATCCGTAAAACACGGACACCTGCAATTTGCGATCCGCAATTTGCGGACCACACATCACAGACACTATAATTGAAAATGCCTTTTCTGGTCCGCAATTGCGGACAATAGGACATGTTCTATTTTTTTTAAGGAACGGAATTGCGGATCCCGGAAATGCCGATTCGCATCCGTGAATCGGTCCGCAAATTGCGGAACGATTGCGGATCCAAATTACGGACGTGTGAATGGACCCTAACTGCTTTGTTCCAGGTCCATTTTTGGGGTTAAATTATTAAAATTGTGTCACAGTCCTAATACGTCTAGGCCTAATGGCATCTACTTAATAATAATGCCTATTTTTAGATATTGATGTTATAAAGTAAATTCCATATTCCCTCTATGTGTTGAAGTGGATGATGATCTGTCCATATGTTTTTCCTTTCTGTTTCATAGGTACAAGCCTATGCAGAAGGTGGATGGAGTGGGGGATGGATTTGCCGGAAGTGGAGCTCAGACTGGTGCATCAGTAGAGCAAACTGTCATTGCTCAAAGTCAACACCATCAACAGTTCTTAGGTAAGAACGTTGGAGGAGATTTATCTAAACTGATGTAAAGTAAAACGGGCTTATTTGCCCATAGCAACCAATCAGATTCATTTAAAAAAAAAAGGTCTGAAAAATTAAAGGTGGAATCTAATTAGTTGCTATGGGCAGTTAAGTCACTTTTCCATAACACCAGTTTGCTAATTCTCCTCCATACTCTGTTCCCAGACAGACACTGAGATGATGATACTGATGTTTTTTGTGCATCACTGCTTATCTACGCTACTTTGTGTACAATGTATTGTACATTGATTTTGTATTTCAACCAAAGTGGGGGTGGCCTGGGTTTTGTATTGTACTTTTTATTAAGTTTTTGTTATATATATTTTTTTTTACTATGAGATTGAGGTTTATGTCAGAACTTATTTTAATGAATACACAGAGAAATAATACAGATTGCTTACTAAGAGTAAGATTTTTAGTTTGCCGTTTTTGAAGCCAAACCCAAGAGTGGGTTCAAAAACATGGAGAAGTCGTATAGGCTCTTTCTCTCCTTTTATGATCCACACCTGAGTTTGGCTTCATCAACTGCATGAACGTGTGGCGGTACCCTTCATTTATTTAATTTTTTTACAAAGGCTCTGCAGCTTGGCTTTCTGGTCTGGCTTATAGGGATGGATCTTGAGCAGCTAACCCATTCCTTAATGCTTTACGATGTTTAAATGCCCAGACAGCAAGCTGGAGGAAGGCTATGCAAGGAAGGAAAATGTTCTGTCCATTTTTTTAATTCATCTGGATCACGGCAGCCATACAGATATGTATCCAACCTTAAGTTCAGATCGGTATGATGGAAATGGAGGTGTACTTTAACAAAGTTGCAAGTAACCTTGTAGCGACTAAGAAGCTTGCAATCTAGAAATCCTATGTCACTAAGTATCCTCTTGTAAGCTTTTTCAAACTCTTTTCGAGTACACCCTGTTGTCCTTGTTATTCTGTGCATTTTCTTTTTTAGAAGCACTGTCTAGTCTGTGAATGTATCTTTTTGCACTTTCATCTTCCTAAAGCCATTGACTTTCTCGCGGCTGCCTTCACTTACCGCCTACTGTGTCATTCTTTGGTCCTGTTCTTACCTTGTTTGGTTCTCTCTCCTTTCTGAACCCTGAGTTCACAGCCCCTGAGTCTCTTACATTTGTGTTGGCCTGCAGGGAGCTTGAACAATGAGAGGGAATCCTAGCGCCTATCTTCTGCCTCAGACGCTGCTGACACATGCTATTGCAATTCTCTACTTTTACAGACAGGTTTTCATATCATCTCTAGTATAAAATATATTTATGTCGACATGAAAACCAAGGCTTATAAGTTTTTAATAATCAACTACAGAAAAAATTAAGTGCCAAAGTTTGGAAACTATTTCCAGAGAGATTATATACACAGTGACATTATCATTACCATAACTGATCATTGGTTGGAATCATGGTGTGTTTGTTACATGTTTGATAGATTGAATTAATAACCACTCAATACATCTGGCTGAACTAATAAACGAATTATAGATACATTAGAGATAACATTCTTTAAAGGGGTTGTCCCACCTCTCCGTTCCCACGGTAAGACGGGACTGTGGTCTGCCTCAGGTGGCTGGGCTTACAGAAGCATTTGAGGGGGTTAGCACTCCGCTGTTTCCGTAACTCCCATTGTAGTGAAAGAGAACTATGCAAACATTGTGACAGACCAATCTACACTGCTTCTGTAATTCCAGGAGAAACCCCTTTAATTATAAGAGATCAGCTGAACATAAGCTTCTCTACTAGTGGTGGGATTGTTTACTTGTACCATGATATATGGTGTTGAGGCAACAACTACAGCTGTGCTGTAATTTTAAAAAGCAGGTATTCGCAGTTTACCATTTACCATTTAACTGTATAGGGGCATAGTAAATCATACTACATGGCAGTATAGGTTGTCTTGCTGCACTGCATTCAAGAGATTGTTCCAGTGTTTCATACTGATGACCTTTCCCCAGGATAGGTCTTCAGTATCTGATCGGTGTAGGTTTGAATCCCAACACTCTCGCCAATCAGCTATTTGAAGAGGCTCACCAGAGTGCCACGGGCTGTTCCTAAACTATTATTATTATTATTATTATTATTAATTAAAGCGCCATTCATTCCATAGCGCTGTACATATGATAAGGGGTGCACATACATAATACAGACAATGCACTAATCATAAACAAGATGAGTTACAAACTGGTACAGAAGGAGAGAGGGCCCTGCCCGTGAGGGCTTACAATCTACATGTAATGATGTCATGTTCATCAATCATGTGGCCAAGCACAGCGCAGTCCCATTCAAGTGCATGCCACTGAGTTGTGATACCAAGCACAGTCACTATCCCCTAGGCTGCACTGCCCACTGGAGTGCGGCGGCCTCTTCAAATAGCTGATCGGCCGGGGTGCCTGGAGTCGGACCGCTGCCGATCACATACTGAGGGGTCATCTGTATAAAACACTCAGAAGACCTCTTTAATGCCTACAATGCTATCTGTATATATATAGTTGCAGATGATAGACTTTATATGTCTGCTGCACGTATTCTTCTTCAGCTTAACCAACGTCTGTTACTTTTATAGCACATATACCATATCGGCGTGCTGTATCCAGAAGACGGATGCATATGCAAATGTTTTAATTTGATACATGTATCTCATCCAAGCGTTTGTTTAAAAATATTCTCTATTTTTTATAACAACACTAAGAAAAGAATAAAAATACAAACTTGCCAGCCTCTGTTCATTAAGTAATGTGACCTTTCAGAATGTCTGTCTTGCTATGCTTCTTAAATATTTTCCTAATGAAGCTGTAATTGGCACCATCCACAATATCTTTCTTCCATTATGTTGTTATGGCAACAGATGCGTCTAGAGCACTTCCAGAGTTTGCAGAAGTTGAAATATCTTCTCTGCCAGATGGTACAACCTTTGAAGATATCAAGTCACTGCAGACTCTATATCGGGAGCACTGTGAGGTGAGGCTGCCATGTCTTTGTGAGAATTACTACTCCCTCACTACTTTATTTACTTACTGTGTTCTGTAGTTTATTCTGGGGAAAGACGTGTTGTTTACTGGTGGAAATGTAGACCTTAGCTGAAGGGTTAAATAACATCTCATGTGTAAGTCAGGTAAATGGTTGATGCTGCTTACAATCCCTAGCGACTCCACATTATAGTAGTCATCTATATTGAGCTTACGATAATAACATCTCCCTCAGGGTGATTTCTTACATCTCTTATTCCCCCCCCCCCCCCCCCATAAGGGCAGGATTTGGCTACAATGTAACATCCAAGCTTGGCACCTTGCTATAGGTACTAGCCATGCTTCCAGTTGTTTAAGAAAGAGTCCTCTTTTACAGTACATATGCAATTAAGTGTATCCATATTTCATTTGTCTCCATATTGAAAGTGTTAAATATTTTTCTTCTTACCAGTTTTCATTTGGTTGCATCATACAGAAGTATCCACCCTTACTTTTCTAGAAATTTGGTTTCCAGGCTCCAATTTATATGTATACAAATTCAATACATCATCACACCATGTTTGCAAAACCCTTGACAGGCTGCAGTTCACACCACCACCAGCAGGTGGCCAGTAATAGACACATTTGCGTACACATCTCCTGAAACTGTATCAACAAAATCATGTTTTTTGTTGAAAACTGGTTATCTTGTGCCACTCATCTTGGGATGTGTTAAAGGGGTTGCGTAGAGTCTTAATATCATATTGGCGGGGGTCTGACTTCCCGGCACCCCTGATGATCAGCTGTTTGAAGGGGTTGCAGCATTCATGCGAGAACTGTGCCTTCTTCAAAATGACCTGCATACTGTCTCCTTTGCAGAAGTGGTGCAGTGGGATTGCAACTGCTTCTCTCATTCACTTGAATAGGATGGTGCAGTTGTAATCACTGCTATAATGTAGATGACGAGCAGGTCATTTTACAGAGCAAGCAGCACGAACCCTATGACCCCTTCAAGCAGCTGATCGATGGAGGTGCCAGGTGTCAGACCACCACCGATCTGATCCTGAGGATAGGTCATCAGTATTAAATCACTGTGCAACTCCTTCAAGCCAAGAGGGAAGGTAAGAAAGAAAACATCTGTATATACCATAGATAATACCCAGAAGTGGGGAATTATTGACAAGAATAAATCCACAATTTTATAGGAACCTTATAAGATGATTTCTTTATTGTGAAACAATTTTCAAATTCTCGGTATGTAATCCACTTTGCATTCACACAAAGACATTTGTGGAGTATGAAAAGTTCTGGATTATTTCATCTTTATTATAGGGTGTGTTGGAGTTTGGAAAGAAGTTCTTATTTTAGAGAATTATTTGGGGATTAAGTCCTGTATATACATCCTGGGAAATAGTTCAAAATTTGTGAAATAAAATTATATTATTAGTTTTATTATTAGAAAAGCACTTTAACCATATACAATTCCAATAAAAAGAACAGAAGATAGGCTGGCATTTACAAGTCTGTGACTTCAGTTAGAGGACTTGTCCCACAATTAAAAATTACATTTCTCATTAGATCATATAAAATATATTTCAGTTGGAATCATTGAAGTATGGCCTAGTATCTATGTTTCTAGTGCAGTGATTCGTATTGGTTGTGCTATACCAGGGTAAACCCGTGGCCCTTCAACAGTTGCAAAACTACAACTCCCACCATGCCTGGACAGCCTACAGCTATTAGGGCATGCTGGGAGTTGTAGTTTTGCAACAGCTGGAGGGCCGCAGGCTGAGCATTCCTGCCATATACTATAGCAGTAATCTCTATGGCACCCTTGTAGCAGAAAATCTGGGTGGTGTGAATGAATGACTGAGAATGTGTGACCACCAGCACTGTGCATATCAAGCTGACATTCTAAGAGGGCATCAAATGAACACCAGGGATCGCTATAACAAGTAGGCACAGAAGCATTCAAATTAGAAATCTAACAGATAAATGTAACTTTTAGAGAGTTTTTCCAGGATTTATATACTTATGACCTGTTCTCAGGATAGTATCAGATCAGTGGAGCAGTCCAAGTCCCGGCACCCCAGCCAATCAGCTGTTTGATCCACAAGGCCTGATCCTAGGCCTGTGATGTCATATGAACGAGGCTGAGTTGCAATACCAAGCACAGCCACTATTCCATGTATGGTGCTGTGCTTAGCATAGTGTGAAGAGGCGGCAGTGGTCAGCCTCTTCAACAGCTTATCTGTGGAGGTGTCAGGAGTCTGTCTCCCATATTTATGGCCTATCTTGAGGATGGGTCATCAATAATAAAATTGTGGAAAAACTCCTTTCCCTGTGATACAACCCCTATAATAGGATTATTATTATTAGAGTGCTCCAGCAGTTAAATAGAGGTCCCTGTTATTTTACTTGGTCAAAATTGACTGCACCTTGTTTGCACATTGAATGCTATTAAAGTATTAGTATTAAAGGGTTTCTGTCACCTGAAAAATGGTGTGCTAATGTCAGCTGAACATAACTATATCAGTGCCATCTCACTGCCTGAAGCCTTCATTGAGAAAAACAAACTTTTATAATGTGCTAATTAGCCTCTAGGAGGGGGGGGGGGGGAAGGGGGGGCGTTGCACCTGCTCCTAGAGGCTCCAATTGCCCACCTCTTTTCACGCTCTTCTTCTCTTGATTGACAGGGCCAGGCAGCGCTGCTCTTCTTCCGCCGGCCATGTCTGCAGTGTAAATCTTGCGCCGTTCAGTATTTGGCGCAGGCGCAGTTAGGGAATGACGCTCGGCAGCTGCTGGCTTCCTCACTGCGCCTGCGGCGAATACTGAATGGCACGAGATTTACACTGCAGACACGGCCGGCAGGAGGAGAGCAGCGCTGCCTGGCCCTGTCAATCAGGAGAAGAAGGGCGTGAAAAGAGGTGGGCAAACGGAGCCTCTAGGAGCAGGTGCAACGCCCCCCCCCCGCTCCTAGAGGCTAATTAGCATATTATAATATTAAAGTTCATTTTTCTCAATAAAGGCTTCAGGCAGTGAGATGGCACTAATATAGTTATATTCAGCTGACATTAGCACATCGCTAATGTCAGCCAGCTTAATACCCATTTTCAGGTGCCAGAAACCCTGTAAGTGCAGTAGCTCCCTCTAGTGGTCACCACAGACAGCCTGAATGCTATGAATCACATCTATGCCTATGCAAAGGATTTTGAGCTGTGTATCAGATAAATTATTTATATTTTATTAAAGTTATATAAAAATGAATAAACAGAATGCTGGTTCGAACAGTGCATGAAGCTGAAAGATGGATCTACACACAGTTCTGTGCAGTACAAGTTATGGAAAAGCACGTGTACAGTATATGCATTTACTACTTTTTGACTTTTGCTTTCTGATGGTACTGCTGTTCTTACTGAGATGGGCGTTTTGAAACTATACAATGCTAAAATCGCAACAGTTAACAAGAAATGTGGTTACTGTTGTGGGCTGAATTTTATTGTCTTTGATCACTTAGGCAATACTGGACGTTGTGGTAAACCTGCAGTTTAGCCTGATTGAGAAACTGTGGCAAACCTTTTGGCGCTACTCTCCCACCACGACAGCTGACGGCACCACCATTACAGAAACTGGGTAAGTAAAGAATCCTTCATTCCAAAATAGACTTTTTCCTGGTTCCACAATATTGCATGGATATAAAATTATAACCAGATTCCCCAAACTAAAATAATCACATATACATATTATTTGTGCATGTAAAATTGTGTTTACTAGTCACATATGGTGCATATATCTTAGAAGTATATGATGACCGGTAAAGCCGTGGCGTGGTAGGGTAAGAGGAGCCAAAAGCTGTTTGCAGGTTCAGTTTAGTGGCTTAAGGGCCCTTTAGATGGGTCAACACTTGAACAGACCGTCGCTAACCAGCATTACTAGTAATGGCACCGCCGATTACCCGATGAACAAGCAAAACATCAGGTAATTGTGTATTTTGTGCGGGGAAACAATGAGACAGTAAGGGGAAGAGCGATGGCATTAGACATGCATCAGTCTCCTCCGCTAACGATCAGCAGATTGTTGGGAAGGAACGCTTCCTTCCCGACAATCTACTAGATCGTAGTCCCATGTAAGGGGACCATTACTTTTTTTTTTTAAAGCTCACATTATATTACATTATCCTTCAACTGTATTCTCTGCTGTGGACAATTCCTACTTATTACAGGGTCTCTTAACAATAAGCTGATAACAAAGTGCGGAGCACCACCAGGCCCCATTGGCTATAGTGGGAAAACGGAAACAGGTCAGATTCCCGCTGGGTCCCAATATAGTCAAACGGCTCCAGCGGGGAATAGTAGCATCCGACTGTTGTGAAACTAGCCTTTTCCAGGAAAGGACAGATGCTTCAAAGCAAGAGACTCTCTGTAACTGGTCTATGGGACCTATTCTATTAACTCAGAATTCCCTAACAGGCTATATGAAAGTGGGTTGTCTAAACTGCACAGCCCCTTTAAGTCTCTATGCATGTATTGTGCTTGCATTAGTTTGAAATAAAGTTACATCTTACCATCTGTTGTGTTTTCCCATATTTCATGGTGTACCTCACTGTAACAGATTTTCATTTTATCTCATCTTTTGGCAGCAACCTGAGTGAAATGGAAAGCAGACTGCCAAAATCAACGTTGATTTTGCTCTGCAAAAATGAATCCATTTTGAAGTGGATGTGCAACTGTGACCACGTGATGTACCAAGCTCTGGTGGAGATCCTCATTCCTGATGTCCTAAGACCAATTCCTAGTAAGTTTGAGAGAATGTGTAGAGTGGAAGCCAACGTATGATGGATTATATTTGGAAGGGGCATGAGCTTCTGATCTGTCATTGGTACACATCAGAAGATTGCATCCATGGACTCTGGAGCTCTGCCCACTGTCCCCAACAATTAGGCTTCAAAAAAAGCCATTTGGCAAAAATACCTTATTCTTCAGTTTATTTATGCCATTTTGCTACCCCATTCTGCTTGGTTACTGATAATATACATAATTTACCGCATTTATAGTGTTAAGCTTAGCAACTAAATAGGCTGCCAACTACATTTACGCAAGTGCCTTTTCAGTACTAGGACAACAAGCTTCCAAAGTCCACCACGGTGGGTACAATAGCTCCAATTCTCCAGGCAACAGTGCATTTATAGGTGGTATAATTTGTATGTTGACTTCTTACAATGTGTCCCAAACCAGTTATAATCCCTACGTGATAGAACAGTGCCGCTACAATAACTTCAGACCTTGAGCAGTTTATAATATGCGTACTTCTAATATCTGTCGTGCAGGTATAAAATGAGATGTTCAAGGTCCGGCTGAGCTGGCAGTGTAGCTCGCACTGACTCACTGGCCAGTACTCCTACATAATGCTTTGTGTAATTTTGCACTTTATGCCGCTAAAACATTTCTTGCTCTAAGAACATGTACACCATCCACGTCAAACGCAGGCAATCTTACTAATGGGGATTACGGATAATCTTCTTTTTCTTTCCATGAATGTAGTAGTTGTGCTTACTGGTTACGATATTTTGTCCATCCAGTCATTATTTTGCTGCAGCCCGTGCGTCTGTATTCTGCCCATGAGCCAAGCAGCAGGAATTTGAAAGTCAATGTGATTTTCTAAGAGCCGTAATCTGAAAGAACCTTGTGGCAAACAAAGCTGCTTTCAGTTGATGTGCATGTCTGTGTGGCGCAGGGCTTATTACATGCTATATAGCAGAACAATTTGACGCCTACAGCTTTCCACTACATGAACAGGCTTATGACCTTCGTCTGCTACCTCAGAAAGAGAAGTAGTGATGGGTTAATGCTTACCAACCTTTCCTTTCTTTAAACCCTTTACATTTTATACCACTATGGCATAATGCACTTGATCAGAATGCCAAATGTGATATTTGTACAGATGCTGTAAATTGCATCTACAGGTGAAACTCGAAAAAATTAGAATATTGTGCAAAGTTTATTTATTTCAGTAATGCAACTTAAAAGGTAAAACTAACATATGAGACTCATTACATGCAAAGCGAGATATTTCAGGCCTTTATTTGTTATAATTTGGATGATTATGGCTTACAGTTTATGAAACCCCAAAGTCACAATTTAGAGGTCCCCTTTGCTCAGGGGATATGGGTTAATTACCTGACTAGAGTGTGACACTTTGAGCCTAGAATATTGAACCTTTTCACAAAATTCAAATTTTAAACTGCATTATGCAATTCCTTTTAATTAGCATTACTGAAATAAATGGACTTTTGCACGATATTCATTTTTTTCGAGTTTCACCTGTATGTCCCTTCATAGTTTGATACTGTGCAATCAGGGCTGACTGTAGGTAATCACCCCTGGACAAGTGGAATAGTAATACACAGTGGATAATTTAGGCTGAGTTCACATCAGCGTTCAGCTTTTCCATTCTCCTGCTCCATTATAGGAGCAGGAGAACAGAAAGGACGGATTCTGCACATAACTGAGCCGAACTGAGCCTACGGACTACATAGACTATAATGGGGTCCGTTAGGTTTCCGCTCAGAGGAAGATTTTTGAAGCAGAGACAAAAGTTGTGCATGCAGGACTTTTTTCTCTGTTTCAAAAATCTTCCTCTGAGCGGAAACCTAATGGACAACATTATAGTCTACGGGGCTTGTAGGCGTCGTTCGACTGAGTTATGTGCCGAACTTGTCCTTTCCGTTCTTCTGCTTCTCTAACGGAGCAGGAGAGCGGAAAGGCTGAATGCTGATGTGAACTCAGCCTAATTCATACATTTCCTGGAAGAATAACTGAGCAATATTCTGTTACTTCATGAGGAATACAAGGAGAGCTGATCAGTCCTCTTCAAGGCATCATTTGCAATATCATTGCCTTGTAGGGTACTTGCACATGATGCGGATTACGTGCCGAAGAACCACAACGTACTACAGTACCAGACAGAGCTGCAGCTATCAACTATTTTTGTAATCGATTATTCTATCGACTAATTGAATGATTACTTGAGTAATCTAATAACAAAAAACTAATTAAAAGAACATTTTTCTTTATAAGATCTCATCTGCTGCCCCCCCCCCCACTGCCATCAGCTGCCCCTCAGTGCCATCAGCTTCCACCCCCTTCCATTAGGCTCCCCCCAGTGCCATCAGCTGCCCCCCAGTGCCATCAGCTGCCCCCTCAGTGCCATCAGCTGCCCCCTCAGTGCCATCAGCTGCCTCCTCAGTGCCATCAGCTGCCCCCTCAGTGCAATCAGCTGCTCCTCCAGTGCCATCAGCTTCCCCCCCCCCCCAAGTGCCATCAGCTACCCCCTCAGTGCCATCAGCTGCCTTCCCCCAGTGCCATCAGCTGCCACCATCTCCCCCTCCTATGTCCCCAGCGCCTGTGAAATAAAATACTTACCTCTCCTGTAGGGGCGCTGCTCCACAGCTCGTCCATCTTCTTCTCCACCCGCTGCACTGTTTTCCTGACGTCACACAGCGTCAGATCATAGAGCGCACTTACATGCACTATGTACTGACAATTTGTCAGGATACAGTGTAGTGCGGTGCGGGCCGGCGGGTGACCACAGATGGGTGAGTAATAGCAAGCGCTCTGTGCTCAGTGGTCTCGTGACACAAGCAAATCCTCGATGCAAAAAATTTGCATTGAGGATTTTTTTGTGTCCAGTTACTCAATTCAATTGAGCAATCGTTTCATCCCTAGTACCAGCAAAGGGAATGAGAATGTAAAAATCTCATGTACAATTTCCATGAGGAAATTGACCTGCCGTTTGAAGTTTAAAATCTGCAGCATGTCAATTGTTTGTGCGATGTCCAAAAAAAACTGATAAAAAATGCACGATAAATAGTGTGGATTTATGTGCAAGTTTTCTTTTGTGTGGTTTTGGCGCAGATTTAATGTGGATTTTCAGCATACAAATCTGCACCATGTGCAGGTACCCTTAAAGGGATTGTCTCACTTCAGCAAGTGACATTTATCATGAAGACAGAGTTAATACAAGGCACTTACTAATGTATTGTGATTTTCCATATTACCTCCTTTGCTGGCTTCATTCATTTTTCCATCACATTATACACTGCTTGTTTCCAGGGGTTAAGACACTAGTGCTTGCACACTACAGGAAAAAGAGCCTATGCGCATTCCCACGGTCCCAACCAGACAGGCTGGTGCCTTTTCCTACAGTGTACAAGCACGGCCACCACTGCTGGTTTGCAGGGTGGTCATAACCATGGATATGAGCAGTGTATAAAGTGATGGGAAAATGAATGAAATAAAGGAAGCAATATGGACAATCACAATACATTAGTCAGTGCCTTGTATTAACTTTCTCTACATCATAAATGCCGTTTACTGAAGTGACACAACCCCTTTAAGGCTGGGTTTTTTATTTGCGCTGTGAACTCCGGCAGTCTTCTCTGGCGGAGGAACAGACTGCCGGAGTTCACCATATTCGGCATAGTCAGATACCACCGTGCACTGCAATATGCCATTACAGTGAATGGGGGGCCCAGAGGTGCACTGTGTTAATCCACCCCAATTTCTGGCATATATGCCAACTTTCGGCCGGACATAAAAATGTTGCATGTAGCATTTTTTGTCTAGCTGAAAGCCGGCTTGTACATCGGAAAAACGGTTTTCAGTGTAGGCAATATGAGCTAATTACAGCAGCAGCACAAATGTCTCTCCTGACAGTTTGCTGCACTGTATGTAGACGCAATCTATCAGCTCACAATCATCTGTTCAATTCTACTTTTCCTTCAGGTGCCTTGACCCAAGCCGTTCGAAACTTTGCAAAAAGCCTTGAAGGTTGGCTCTCTAGTGCCATGAGTAATATTCCACAAAGAATGGTACAAACTAAGGTGAGTGAGTTTCTCCACAAAAAAATAAAATATGAAAAGAAAACGTGGAAGTTGTCACTGGAGCTTTAGTCATAAAGGGGTTAACCAATGAATCATGTTAAACATGAAAATCATATATTACATGACAACCTATCCTATTTCTAACAAAGCTAGAACCAGCCCTGTACCTCATGGATCCTGAGATCTTGCCGTTCATTGCTCTGCTAGATTTATATCAAGCTGACAGCTCAGGGGGCATGTCCTTTCTGTTGAAGGTAATTAAAGAGTGCTACTGAGCATGTGCTTTCATCTCAGTGAGCTGGACAAAGAATTTGGCAAAATAGCAAACAGCAGGTGGCGCTATACAGATAGATTTCAGTGAATAACTCAGTGACTATACTCAATTTTTAATTACATGCAATTACAAAAGTATTCAGATCCAGGTGCTGGTTTGAAAAATGTAGAATATTTTTCAGGACAAAACCCCCTTAATGCCTTTTTGGTTTGGCAGGTTGCTGCTGTAAGTGCCTTTGCTCAAACTCTGCGAAGATACACCTCTCTCAATCACTTGGCTCAGGCGGCGCGTGCCGTGCTCCAGAACACATCTCAGATTAACCAGATGCTTAATGACCTCAACCGCGTGGACTTTGCCAATGTCCAGGTAATAAGAAATGAATGAAGGTTACTGCTATACACCATAGTTGTTCCTCAGGAAAGGCTCCCCAACAAATATCATGCATTGCAGTTTATATATGTTTTATTTATTTTTTCTGTACGGTGAAGACCTCAAAACCTGAAACTCTGAAGTTTAGAGTTCAGGATGCTAAGGGTCTGTGATATTTGCTTGATGCAAGAGCTATCATATTGGTTATTTTATATTTAGGCTATGTTTACACTACATTTGGTCTGCCCATTAGAAGCATACTTTAGGAGTATTTCTTGATGTACAGTACAGACCAAAAGTTTGGACACACCTTCTCATTCAAAGAGTTTTCTTTATTTTCATGACTATGAAAATTGTAGATTCACACTGAAGGCATCAAAACTAAGAATTAACACATGTGGAATTATATACATAACAAAAAAGTGTGAAACAACTGAAAATATGTCATATTCTAGGTTCTTCAAAGTAGCCACCTTTTGCTTTGATTACTGCTTTGCACACTCTTGGCATTCTCTTGATGAGCTTAATAAAATGGGAATGGTTGGTAATATTAACTTCCTGTTTGTGGCACATTAGTATATGTGAGGGGGGAAACTTTTCAAGATGGGTGGTGACCATGGCAGCCATTTGGAAGTCGGCCATTTTGAATCCAACTTTTGTTTTTTCAATAGGAAGAGGGTCATGTGACACATCAAACTTATTGGGAATTTCACAAGAAAAACAATGGTGTGGTTTTGGTTTTAACGTAACTTTATTCTTTCATGAGTTATTTTTTTTAAGTTTCTGACCAGTTATAAAATATGTTCAATGTGCTGCCCATTGTGTTGGATTGTCAATGCAACCCTCTTCTCCCACTCTTCACACACTGATAGCAACACCGCAGGAGAAATGCTAGCACAGGCTTCCAGTATCCGTAGTTTCAGGTGCTGCACATCTCGTATCTTCACAGCATATGCACGAGATGTGCAGCACCTGAAACTACGGATACTGGAAGCCTGTGCTAGAATTTCTCCTCTGGTGTTGCTATCAGTGTGTGAAGAGTGGGAGAAGAGGGTTGCATTGACAATCCAACACAATGGGCAGCACACCATTGTTTTTCTTGTGAAATTCCCAATAAGTTTATTGTGTCACATGACCCTCTTCCTATTGAAAAAACAAAAGTTGGATTCAAAATATCCGACTTCAAAATGGCCGCCATGGTCACCACCCATCTTGAAAAGTTTCCCCCCTCACATATACTAATGTGCCACAAACAAAGTTAATATCACCAACCATTCCCATTTTATTAAGGTGTATCCATATAAATGGCCCACCCTGTATAATGGCCAATAGTTAGGTATACGAAATACACCATATTTAGCTCATATTGTCAAAAGGACATCTCACCTTGCAAGAAACGTTTGATTGAATCCCTGTGACGTGAAATGTAACTGGCTCTTGGTTTGTGATAGGAGCAGGCTTCCTGGGTGTGCCAGTGTGATGACAACATGGTGCAGAGACTAGAAACAGACTTCAAAATGACTCTTCAGCAGCAAAGCACTTTGGAGCAGTGGGCTGCCTGGCTCGACAATGTGGTGACGCAAGCACTGAAACCATATGAAGGAAGGCCCAGCTTTCCTAAGGCAGCTCGCCAGTTTTTGCTTAAATGGTCATTTTACAGGTAATGTTGGCATGATGTGTTTTAGGGCTCATTCACACTTACCACGTCATAGCATGGTTTTACCCTTGTGTATTTTAAGACCTATTGGGCATGCATCATAGAAAGTGGTTATGGAAAAACCTTTCTAAATTACTAAGGAATGTTTAATACCTCTCCTTTTCCAGTGTTGTTTTGCATTTTTAATGATATTTGCATGTAATGTTATGTTTGCACTGAATGATAGTTCTTATTAAATTAAGTAACAGCATCTGATCACAGTAGAGACCTTCTGTGCCTCTGTGTCCTCTTTTACTGTTCCCCTTATGGTCCCAATTTTTTTATTTTCTTTCCTTCTATTTCTGTAGTCTTCCTTTTTGCTTTTATACTGATTATTACTGCCCATTTTTATTGTTAATTGTGTCTAATAAGGCCCCCCTACGGACTATTGTGGGAACTGTGTAATCTGAGGCTCTATATTTATTTGACCTGCTCTAATGGGGGCTTTTTCCCCACACATGTATCTCTCTATTATTATTATTCCACGTAGTATTGTGCTTGTTGTGGGCAGTGCATTATCTGTCAGATCACATGTTCATTGTCTACTTGTCTAATCCCGTTCAGTATTTTATTCTTGAAATTTTATAAAAATAAGATTTAAAAAAAATAAGCAATACTATAATCACACTGTGTTCTCCTGATTAAACCCCCGGTGATGAATTTGAAGTAAGTGTTCAGAATCCCTGTTCCACCAGTCGGCCTCTAATTTCTTGCTTATATGACATTTTGCACTGATGTAAAAATGAATTGTTATTATTAATAATACGTAGAAATGATTGGAAAAAGCAATCTTACCTTACTATTTGACAGTCTGCAGCATGTTCTGTATGTTCCTCAAACAAACAGCCTTGTAGAAATCCCTCTGATCACTTCCATATTTGGCGGGCAGCATATAGACTGGCCCACTAGAGTACCGGAGGATTCTCTGGTTAGCCCAGGCTCTGATACCATAGTGTACCCCCAAAGGTCCAGTAGAAAACAAACATTTGGAGCTGCCTTTGGAGACAATAAATTGCCACTAGGCCTCAAATCCTATTAGACTTTATTGATGACATAGGGGTTGGGCTCTAAGATTAATTTCCTCTGGTGGACCCAAAGAACCCTAGTCAGACCCTGTTGATTGGTGACTAATTTCACTAATGGGGTAGAAATATAGCAGTGGGGCTTAATGATCTTTGAGTCCTACTTCAGAAAAGGCAGTGGGGAGGCTGCTGCTCCAGCCAGTTGACTTACAGCCAGACATGCGATAGAGAGGAGGAGGAGGTCATGGTGAATCTCCTGGGCAGAGAGGTGGCCTGAGCAGAGACCCTACAGGGAAATTTCTCGGTGGGCCAATGCCAGGTGGCCGCCCAAGCCCTCCTCACAGTTGCTGCTCAGAAACAAATGATCCTCTCAGCATTAATTAATGCTCGGACCATCAGGTACTTGTGCTTCTCGCCAGTCGCCGCAGGTGCCCTCCTGAATTCAACTGTATTGCAGTCCTCGGGAGGATGACACCATTAAATACTGCCGCAGTAGTGGCAGTATCTTGTGCTGGGCGGTATTTTGGTTGTGCTGGGCTTTGGTATTTGGTTCTGCTGGGGTGGTATTTTGTGCTGCACTATGGTATTGCTGACCCTGCCTATTTCTATTGTCCCTGCCTACTTCTGTTGCCCTGCCTTCTGTTAATTTGTTCCCGTTGACAACATAGGGGTTACTTTATTTTTTTTTCCACAGCCACTTTAAATTTCTAGTCCGTCCCCGCTTCTGGGACACAGAAGATTTCTTTATATATTTCTAAGTTTTAATCTTAATATGAGATATAATAGGTTTAAGATAACAGAGAAGATGAATGTGGAAGTCCTGAGCTGTTTTTGATTTTTAACCCTGTATTAAGTTTTGGTCTCACTAGCCTACTACTGCAAACAAAGCCTCTACAACATAATGTCTGACCCATTATAATACAATAGGATACATTTGCATCTGCTGGACAACAGATCACAATAGATTTGTCCTGTTCATTATAGATCCTGTAAATTGGAACCTATGATGTCACTGAAAATAAATCTTTATCTTTATAGAAATGCATTTTATATTCCATGGAAGAAGCATAGAGGCAGCATCATGTTCCTTAACAACTTCTCCACTTGCTCAAGTCAAAATTACATTGTTCTCCATCGTTCTGCACTCAATACCTCATAAAGACTAGGGAGGTCATTTATCAAACAGAAATATGCCTAAATTAGGTGTATTTCTGGCGCAGATTGCTAGCCAAAGTTTCTTTGCGCACAATCTGCGACTACTCCCCACTCATGCTAAGTTTAAAAAAGTGGGCCCGTCTCATTCATCATGTCAAACGCCTGGTTTAATGATCGAAATGTAAGACTGCAAGGAAGCTGTCTTACAGCACCTCTTCACCGCCATGTGTATATATAGGGCATATTAAGACCGGCATATTAAACGCCAGTCTTAATAAATGTGCCCCTAAGTGAAAACATGTTCAAAATGAATGTTCAGAATTTTTGCTAATTTATTAAAAAGGGAAAACTAAAATATTGCATTGACAAAAGTATTCAGACCCTTTACTCAGCAATTAGTTGAGGCAGTGATTACCGGTTCCAATCTTCCTGGGTATTATGCCACAAGGTTTACAAACCTGATTTGGGGGATTTTCTGCCATTCTTCTCTGCAGATCCTCTCAAGCTCTGTCAGTTTGAATAGGGACCGTCAGTGGACAACCATTTTAAGGTCTTTCCATGGATGATCAGTTCGTTTCAAGTCAGGGCTCTAACTGAGTCAGGACATTCACAGAGCTGTCCCTAAGTCAGTCCTGTGTTGTCTTTGCTGTGTGCTTAGGGTCGTTGTCTTGTTGGAAGGTGAACTTTAAGCCCAGTCTGAGAACCAGAGCACTGTGGATCAGGTTTCCATTAAGAATATCTCTGTACTTTGCTTTCTCTCAACTGTGACCAGTCTCCCTTTACCAGCCACTGAAAAACACCCCTTCAGCATGATGCTGCCACCACCATGCTCCACTGTATTGATGGTATTGGGCAGGTGATGAACAGTGCCTGGTTTCCTCCAGGCATAACACTTAGAATTGAGGCCAGAAAGTTCAATCTTGGTTTCATCAGACTAGAGAATCCTCTTTCTTACAGTCTTAGAGTCCCCTATGTTCTTTTTTTTTTAAACTTCAGTTGAGTTTTCATATCCGTTTTACTGATTAGAGACCTCTTTTAGTCTACTATACCATAATGCCCAGATTGGTGGAATGCTGCAGTGATGGTCTGGAAGTTTCTCTTATCCGCGCCCAGGATCTTTGGAGCTCAACCAGAGTGGTCTTTGGGTTCTAGGTCACATGTGTTATTAAGGCCTTTCTCCCCTGATTACTTAGTTTGGTGGGGTCAGCTCTACAAAGATTCTTGGTTATTCCAAATGTCTTCCCTTTAAGAATTATGAAGGCCACAGTGCTCTTGAGAACTTTCAGTGCAGCAGAATTTTTTTGTAACTTCTCCAGATCTGTTACTCCACACAATCCTGCCTCTGAGCTCTACAGGAAGTTCTTTCCTTCTCATGGTTTGGTTTTTGCCGTGACAGAATTGTGTCTTTCAAAATCATGTCCAATAGACTGAATTTACCACAGGTGGACTCCAGTTAATCTGTCTGCCTGTCCATCCGTCTGTCTATTTGTCTATCTGCCTAGCTTATATTAGAGAATTGTTTGTAATATTTCCAATTTTGATATTTCTTGACATTTTTATCCAATCACTTAAAGCAATTTGTTTCTCAAACAGTTCCATGGTTATACGTGACTTAACCCTGCGCAGTGCTGCTAGCTTTGGCTCTTTCCATCTGATTCGTCTTCTCTACGATGAGTACATGTTTTATTTAGTTGAGCACAGAGTTGCTCAGGCAACTGGTGAATCCCCAATAGCCGTCATGGGAGAGGTGAGTTTATTACCATATGTTTTAAAATAAATTATTAGAAAAACTCATCATGCATACCAAACAGTTTTTTCAGCATACATGTATTTTCCTGTTAGCTCTGAGCAGAAATAACAGTAATCTGTAGTTGAGGAAACGGGTACTGAAAATTAAGTATAATGGGATATAAAGGGGAGTTATGAAACTTTACTGTAATCAAAGTCTATTGGGAAATGATAATGGCATTCCATAAAGAAGTTCTTCCATCTTATTGTTAGAAAAAGCTGATTAATATTCTTGCTCAATAAGCACAATGCCAATCAAGCTTTGACTTTCTCTATCCCTTAATAACATACTTTATTTGGAGAAATGTTAACACATATCCGCTTATTCAATTTAAGTACCTTAGATCTTTGTGGAGGCTGAACAATAAAATGGCACTATCAATACATGGATGAAAGTTTTACATAGTTTTCTGCTCCTTTTTATAATATTGCTGAATAGAAATGTAACTTGTTTAAAGTTTTTCCCTTTATGTATCATATCTATTATTAAAGTATAGTTGTATTCTTAACATTTCTGTGTTACTTTGGTTTTAATGGTGCTAGAAAATGGAATTATTAGAACAGAGTGTCAAGGTAGTAGAAATGAAGAAAGAATTTTATTCTTTTTAAATTCAACTTCAGCAACACCCAAAAGCAAGATAGTGTAGAGCAGGATTAATAGCCTTTTCTGTGTAAGGGTACTTTCACACTTGCGGCAGAGGATTCCAGCAGGCAGTTCTGTCGCCGGCAATCTGGACGCAAACGGATGCATTTGTGAGACTGGTCCGGATGTGGAGCCATCTAAAAAATACATTGCAATACCGGATCCGTCTCTCTGGTGTCATCCAGAAAAACGCATCCGGTATAAATGTTTTTAGCATTTTTAAAGGTCTACACATGCGCAGACCGGAAAGCCGGATCTGTTTTGCCGGAACACTCAATGCCGGATCCGGCGCTAATACATTTCCAGCAAGTGATCAGTATTTTGGGCCGGAGAGAAAACTGCAGCATGCAGCGGTATTTTCTCTGTCCAAAAAACGTAAGAGGGACTGAACGCAGAATGCATTAGGACGAAACTGATCAGTTTTTTTCCAGTATTGAGCCCCGAGGACGGAACCCAATACCGGAAAACTTTAACGCAAGTGTGAAAGTACCCTAAATGTCACTGACAATTGTAGATAACTGTCAGTCACTGATAGTTGTACTCAGGGGAGGTGTTATCAATGATTGATAGCATTCTGTGTGTGTGTATATATAGATATCTGTCAGTCACTGATAGTTGTACTCAGGGGAGGTGTTATCAATGATTGATAGCATTCTGTGTGTGTGTATATATAGATATCTGTCAGTCACTGATAGTTGTACTCAGGGGAGGTGTTAGCAATGATTGATAGCATTCTGTGTGTGTGTATATATAGATAGCTGTCAGTCACTGGTGCGTTTTCCTAAATCTTTTCCCACAAAACTATATATCAGTCTGTTCAGCCACTCCTGCCCTATAACATATTGCCTGCAGATTGCACTGCATTTTGTGGTGACAGGTCCAATAAAAATTAAAAATTGTGAGGCAGGATAAATTAAAATAGCGATTTTAGCATTGTTCTTTATGTTTTTAAAGTCTTTACCATGTGGAATAAATAACAAATTAGTTTTATAGTACAGGTTGCTATGGATGCAACTATACCAAATGTTTAGTTTTATTGGTTTGGTGTTACTTTTTATTACACCTAAAACATTTTTTTTACTATATTTATTAGGTCAACATGTGATATACTGCACTACTTATGCAGTGCATTATACCTGTGTTTCATTTATAATACAGCCAACTAGGCTTCCATACTTGGCAGACCCAGAGGTAGTCCTTAGGTATAGATCTTGGCATCTAACAACCAGTATCAAAGCCATCTCCAAATCCAGCCGTTTTAACTGTATATTACAGTCGACTCTCACAGAAGGTGGCATGGTCAATAGACTGCATTATGTAATAGAATGACATGGGGCAGAATGGAGTTAAAGAGTGGTTAAAATATCGCTTTGGGCAAAACCGACACACCATCCTCATGCACCTCCCTCCTCAGGCCTATCACAGGTTTAATGCAGTTTTGCCTGGATTGCATGCGGCCACCGTTAGTGCACCTCTGGTTTGGTAGGTTATATGGAGGTAACTAAACAGCTTGAGTTTAGATACCAATTACTGTAGTTTTCAAGATGATTGAGATTCAACCTGTTTGTTTTGAATTCTTGCAGTTTGGTGATATAAATGACACGTCTCCTGGAAATATGGAAAAAGGTAATCTGCTTTCAAACATCTAGCATGTCTTCTGTCTGTTAGTAGACTTTTCTTCAGATTGCTAACCAGTCTTTATGAGGAGCTCTTTCAAGAGATCTGTAACACTCTGCATGTTTAGTCCCATTCAGATTTATGTTTCTGGCTTAAAATAGAAACCATGATGCTTGACTTATTAAACTGCTACTATAATACTTGATGAATATCAATATAACTGAGACTTATTGTATACAGAACTAACTATGATACATGTAAAAATGTTACTTATAGATATTGTTGACAATACAACTTACTTGTTTTTATTGTTCTAGTATACATATATGCAAGATATGTTTTCTTTATCAATGATGAAAACACCAATAAAAATTACTTTGATCTAAACTGCTACTATACCAATACAGAAAAATCCAGACAGGAGCACTTGCAGGATAAAATGGACCACTGCTTATAATGTCTGATGCATCAGTGACATCCATGATCTACCATTCATGAAAAACTTCTAGGTTTTTCCTGAGTGATGGCTCTCTAGCTTTATACTTTCAATATATTAAAATGTAAAAAAAAGGTTACTAATTAGAAAAAGAGAAGCAAAAAAAGTAAGCAAGGGCCATTGTTAGTTCCAGGAAGAAATGGGAGGTAGCAGAACGATGTTCTTTTTAGTCCACACTGAGTTTACAAAGGTCGTAAAAGATGATATAGCTGTTAGCAAGCAGATATACTGGCCAGTAAAAGAGACAAGGTGGGATCGGTGGTAGAGTGGTAGTTTTTTTTAACATCGATTGACATTATTTCTATTATGTCCAACTCCTATAACTCTGCCAATAAGCTGTTTAAAAGGTAGGCGTTGCTTGTAAGAGCGCTGCTTCCTCTTCATGAGTAATTATACTGCGCTGCCGAGACTTCTAAGACGATGCACAGTGTAACATGTGACTCAAACACCTGATTGGTGGGGGTGGCAGGAGTCAGACGCCCATCGATCAGATATTGATGACCTATCCTGAGGATAAGTCATCAATATGTACTGGCTACACAATCCCTTTAATGAGCTGAGCAAGACCAAAAGTATAAAAGAGGAAAGGATAGATTAAAGGACAGTTTTAAAGGGAACCTGTCACCGGGATTTTGTGTATAGAGCTGAGGACATGGGTTGCTAGATGGCCGCTGGCACATCCGCAATAACCAGTCCTCATAGCTCTGTGTGCTTTTATTATGTATCAAATCGTTTTTTATACACATGCAAATTAACCTGAGATGAGTCAGAGCTTGAAAATATGACTTCTCTGGTCACACAAATAAGATATGACTCTGTTATGTTAATTTGCATATGTATCAAATTGTTTTTTTCACACAATAAAAGCACACAGAGCTATGGGGACTAAGTATTGCGGACGTGCTAGCGGCCATCTAGCAGCCCATGTCCTCAGCTCTATACACAAAATCCAGGTGACAGGTTCCCTTTAAGGAACAGAGCAATATATAGTGGTCCTTAGATTTTGCATTCAGAAAATCATCAGAAATGTGTAAACAGATTCATGGATGGAAGACATCTTGTTAAAATGATGATACCTAAAACATAGTGAACTTGTCTCTAAAGAATAAAATAGTGTCAATTCTCACTGTATATGTATATTTTTATGTGGTGCACTTACATTTTCTAAAAAAAGGAAACCATTTTTAGAATATCTCGATTTAACAGAACCTTAAAAAAGCAACAAATCACAACAAACTGCATGATATTTAGATCTGATAGTTGTGGCACATCTCATCTACTCTCTTTGTCCCTATGTGAACCCTAACCTTTCTCCTATCTGTCCATTATACTGGCCATTTATGTTGTACTTTTTCTTTTTACCATCGTAAAGTTTCCTTTAGGCCATGTGCACGTAACAAGAAGTGATTTTTGATGTTTAAATACACATTTGAAGATTGCATTTATTACATGTGCAGATGATTAGTCTTTTCTGTTTCTTACACTCTCCCCCTTTCTCTTTGTGCTAGTTTCATGGTTGTTTGTTTGTGCAGATGAAGGCAGTGATGTGGAGAGTGAGATGGACGAGGAACTTGATGATTCTGGAGAGCCCCCAGCCAAAAGGGAGAAGACAGAGTTGGGTCAAGCGTTCCAGGTGGGCTGCATGCAGCCATCGCTGGAGGGTAGTGTTCAGCAGAGCCTGGTTTTGAACCAAATACACAGCGAGCACATTGTCACAAGCACTCAAACCATCAGGCAGTGCAGTGCCACCGGGAATACCTACACTGCAGTCTAGTGAATATAAAAAGCTTTCAAAACAGAAGTGTATAAATATATGTATGTTGGGCTTGAAATTACAGCAGTAGAAAAGAATATGCCTAAAGACCGACTGTTGTCAAATTTTCCTATTGTGACCTTAACTATTTTGTCAACCTTAACCCAAGCACAGCTTCATTGCCCTTTCACGGTGTACAATATTGTTTTTGCTTGGTTTTAATATTGCATTTTAAGACTTTTTTCATAAGGTCATTCTACCATGATCCTTAGTTTCTTACTGTCACTGGAATTGTTTCTTATTGTTTTTTTCTTTTTTTTTTCCTTGTTTTTATATATCTTTTATTGCTGGGTTTATTGTACTTATTAGTTGCACTGTTGATCACTTACACTGGAGAAAGAAGGTGCAGCGTATACATGACATATATGTGGGAAAGACCCTGTATCTTTGTAAAATAAGATATTTATATGTACTGTATGATGATAAATGTTTTGGCTGTTGTTCTGTTGTACAAAGGAGAATTCAAGCTTCATCTTTTGCGTCCTACAAAAGTCTGCATGAACCGGTGTGGTACGCTAAAGTTACAATATGAGTGAAAAGTAGGCTTTTGTCTAACAGTAAACAACGCAAACAAGTTCCGTTAATCGTATCCATCCTGTTGATAATGACATTTGTAAACTCTGGATTTCACGTAGCCGAAGTGCATTCTTAGATGCTCTGAAACATCAGCATTTTTGAGGATTTTGAAGCGGATACTCGGCTCCTCCATTGGGATACTACTGATATTGCATTGTGTCTCACTGCACAAATGCTGTATGCCCTTGAGCATATCTGCTACTAGATGGTATGAAACAGAACAGAAAAGGACACACAGTGATATAATTCTTTAACCTCTTCACCCCTGAGATCACTTGCACAAACATCTGAGATCATCAAGAAACAAAAGACATAAAGAGGATGTAAATAAGGGAATATTGTTGGCAACCTAGCTGTAAAATTGTGGGGGGGGGGGGGGGGGGGACTCAGGGAAGATGGGGTTAAAGAGTTGAGCTAAAAAGTGATGAGAACTCATGTCAGAAATTAGTGTCCCTTCTATCCCAGAAACTCTCTATTTTATAACAGTAGTTCATTCTGCTGCTATTACGCTGTATATATATAGATTCATATATATACACAAATATATGTGAAGAATATAATTTATAGAATGCAAGGAATGTAGCAACCTGCATAGTATTTAAAAGTGGGAACTGATAACCAGGTTCTTAGCTGCTTTTGATACCGGTGTTAAGATATTGAAACTTCTGAGGCTGCTGTTCAAGAAAGCTTCCTTGGGTTCTTGTGGCAGAAGATGCCAAGTCTAACATGTACATGTGTACGAATATTATTTCACCTAATTTATGTTATCAGAAGTAATAACAGTAAAGGAGTTCTCCTATGTTTAATACTTGAGTGGCAGAAATGGCCTTCAAGTCCTACGCATGGTAGAAGTGATCTAACTGATACCATTTACGCTTTTCTCTATAGATAAATTACACTGCATCAAAAGTTTACTCTGACTGCATTTGGTAAGGACACCAAAGACTGAAAATAAATAATGCAAATGTTTTCCATGGCAGAGGTCAGTAATACATCCACTTTAAAGTGGCTCTAAACTCCAGCCTACTGTTTACTTAATTATACAAGAAATGGCTATGGTACCATTTTAGGTTACCTCTCAGGTTTGCCTTTATCTCATGGCACTCCATACCTAGTCACTACCATAATCCAACCATATCTCAAGTTATGCTCTGGTCCCACACCAATATAACTTTACAGATATATTAACATGAGCAACAACTCTTTTTATTCAGGTAGAAATCATCCATTTGTCTATAAAAAGCAATGGTCAAGGTGCCTTTAAAGGAAGCTTTTTTTGAATAGAGCTTGTATATATTTTAACCCCAGCATCAGAAGCTGCTGTATTAATGTGACTAAGGTAGAACATGAGGAAAAAAAAAATATGAATGCTTTTGTAATACATTTTAGGCAGTGTACCTGGCACACCTCATTGGAACTTCTCCCCATCCGTGTAGGGTTTGAACAGGTGGCTAGACACACCATTGCCATTTAAGAATGTACATCAGGGATCACAGTACCTCGCCTATTTCATGGTGCCTTAAACAGAACTGAAGCTAAGGTGTAGTAGTCGTCTCTATTTTCTTTATTTCTTGTTAATCATTTTTCAGCAAGGTGTGCCTGTTGTTTTTAAAGACCACCCAGAGTGGGGAAAAGTCCTAATTTTGTAATAAATTAGCAAATGCTTTTGGCTCTTCTAGATTACCGTAAGAATATACAGATACCCATGTGTCTCCCATTCCCTCGTTTTGTAAGTAAATGTATTTAGCTTTTAGTACAAGTAGCAATTTATTGGGATTGTGGGAATTGTCTCCATAGTAAGTTAAAATAGCGGACAGCTCCCCAAGCTGTAAATACGTATTGCTGAGAAAATATCCAAGGCTCCCCAAGCTGTAAATACGTATTGCTGAGAAAATATCCAAGGCTCCCCAAGCTGTAAATACGTATTGCTTAGAGAATATCCAAGGCTCCCCAAGCTGTAAATACGTATTGCTTAGAGCATATCCAAGGCTCCTCAAGCTGTAAATACATATGGCTGAGAAAAGCAAAACACGTCAGCAGGCATGCTAATTAGAGCAAATTCTTTATTTCCAGAAGGGTCAGCATGGCTGCAATTATATTTAGCCCTTTAAGGACAGCAGGGTGTGCAATCCGGTGACAACCCCCACATATCATGTCCTTTATGCACTGAGGTCATTTTAATGCACGGTTTACCCGTGCCCTGAGCAATGCAAAAAATGTAACTAGAAAATAAACATTGACTAATACCAATTAATGTGAAAAGGCCAGGAATGAATATACAGTTAGCAAATATACCAGTATACCTTATATTTAGAAAATCCCACTAGAATAGTACAGGGGACGTGTGAGATTTTTTTTGATTTAGGTATAAATATGTATATAATGCGTGTTTATTAGAGATTGATACGGATCAGTCTGGTTGTCTTCACCGTGTTCTTAAATTTGAAGCACAATTCCATTATTTTAATATATAAGACCCAATTGGAAATATACATAGAATGATGCAAAAACTGTATACGCAGACTAAATTATAGACAAAGAACGTCTCCAAAGTGTCTTTCACAAACCTAGCATATGTACTTTAACTTGTGCTACTACTTTCTGTTACCAGAGAAATGTTCTAGATTTGTGTTTTTGTCGTTCATATATAAAAAAAACAATGATATAGAAGGCATTTTGTTGTAGTAAATGGGTACAACCTTACTAATCGCACACATTTTTAGTTACTTTTGGCAGATATAGGTACAGTGGTAATTTTCATCCACTGGTGTACAGAGCTCTCAACGTTTTTGGAGATACGTTCAGAACTTGCCTTCTAGTACCTCACACTCCCCATAGATCTCCACTACATGAAAAGAATGTGAAGAACACTCCAGTAATTTGGCCATTCACCAATTTATGTTACTTTTTTGTTGATTATGCCAATTAAGCATGTAGGAAGACATTATTTTGTTATCTTTCTTAAGAATGCGTTCAACGAGGTTCAAGGTTAGCTATTCTTCAAAATAAGGTAATGCAAGGATTTGGTCACACCAAAGTTATATTAGCTTTAAGATAAATTAACAGCTTTTCTTTGCCGGCATTTAGTTAGACATCTGCCTGTCATGGGAACCATGTGTTCGTACCATTCTTCCGTTTTCTAGCAAAAAAAGGAAGGACCGGATTTATTGCTTGGGGAATTCATAACATGTTCTGTATGATAACAAATGATTAATCTCCCATATGCACAGCCCAACTCTCACGTGATTGCCGAATGACCAACCTTAGAGGCTTACGCTGGTCAATAACAGCCCAATGGCCAAAGGATAAAAGTGTGTCGGGGAAATGGCATCTTGAAAAAACCATTGTGCAATGCCACCTATGCAAGATCTATCAGCTATTCCTGGCAGACCATATGGCGTACATAATGGGCAGATCTGCCCGTATAAGACCACGTTTACAGTGTAGTGGAACTTGTTGGTGCTACATACAGATAATAATGGATAGTGATAACGGGTTATATATCTTGAAATGAATTACATTTTCAGCATCAATCTGAAAAAAGAGTTTGGCAGCAGCACCATTTATATACTTAGAAACAATCCACTTTCTTGCCCTCCAGAGTAAATAGATGATTAAGAGTGGCTTTGGTGCTGACATTTCATTTATTAATAATGAATCGCTGACTTGATTAGAGAAACAGTTTTAACAAACAAATTGGAAATACTAAAGGATGAAATGTTTTCTTGCTTTTACAGCCACTTGAAAATTATATTTTCATTAATATCTTCATTTTTTAGGCAGAATGCATTACCAATGTTATTACAGTCCATACTATCGCACTGTAAAACACAATGATGTCAGCATCCTATGTCATAAAAGGAATTTGTTTATGCAAGTTTGCAATAGGTCTTAAAGCGGTTTTCCGAGATTTTGGTACTGATAACCTATTCTTAGGATAGGTCATTAGTATCTGATCGGTGGGGGTCCAACACCCGGCTGTTTCAGGAGGCACCGGCGCTCCTATGAGCACTGCCACCTACTCACAGCTTACCAAGCACAGTGTCGTACATTGTATAGCGGCTGTGCTTGGTATTGTGCTCAGCCCCATTGAAGTGAATGGCACTGGCACCAGCACTCTTGTGAGCACTGTGGCCTTCTCTTAGCTTACCAAGCACAGTGTCGTACATTGTATAGTGGCTGTGCTTGGTATCGTACTCAGCCCCATTCACTTCAATAGGGCTGAGTGCCTTACCATGCACGGCTGCTATACAATATTTTTGTTTATAGCTCCCATGCAGACCTTTGTGTCTCCATGGTAACAGACTACAAACTGTGTAGCCGTATTTTTCTTCTATTTTTCCCCTTCTTGCTTAATCAACAAATGTATGCTAGCAAAAAGTAGGGTTCAGATGAAATTGAGGAAGACTGTAGCATCAGACTACATACGGTTTGTTTTGATTTTTTGTTACCATGGAAAAGAATAGGTCTGCATAGGAACTGTATTCACAAAACAGCAGGGGATGTTTCAATGAAGACCCGTTGCAAGGTTGCTTAGTTTAACATTTTAGATGCACTGAGACAATAAACAAAGATTTGGTTGTAAAGGTGAAAATAAAACACAGTGGTTCGATGTGATCTATGTATCCATCCAGAGGTGTAGCTAAACTTTCCTTCACTGGGACAAAGATTCAGTTCACTACCCTAGCAAGGCACAAGGCACCTTTCTGGTACTCAGGACCTGGGACACAAGGTCTTTTAGCAGCCACCCATCCAAGCTACATCTCTGTATCCAACATTTTTAAGCGTGGCTGATCTTTGTAAGGTTTGTACTGTATTTTCAGTTAATTTTGAACTATATTATTAACAATCCCAATCAGTTTAATGGTCTCACAACTCCTTTCTTACATTTCATATTGAAGGACATGGTGTTTTAGAATGAAGTATAGAAGCATTATTTTTGTGGCTTTTGGTGGACAGACTGCATTTTACCAAATATGTATAGAAAACTAGAGGAAAATGTTGAATACAGTACAGTGAAATCAATAAAGTAACTAGAGGATAATCTACGTGGTAGAGGTTATGCACATGGATCTGACACACTAATGACAGGGCACTCCCCTGAACAACACCAACCATTCATTTATCTACATTAAACCCTTACACCTGCCTGTGTCTGCCATATTGTAGCTTCAGGCACGTTATACAGAAAGTAGCGCCAACCCTTTCAGTGCTAGAGGAATGTAATATGCATCACTTTTCCAAAATAGGTCATTTAGTGTCATAAGGGTTAAAATTACCTCTTCTGTCTGTATAACTAATGGTCTTGTCTACAATCTAGTGACAAGTATTTGAAAAATACGATATGCACTACTTCTTTGGAGAAAAATGATTTAAAAAACTGGAATAGAAACATAATACTTTATATTATTAAAATGTTTAGTGTAAAGCTGTTCTTAACCCTTTGAGCATTGTAATAAAATGCAGGATACTCATTCAGTGACTTCATAAATAAACCCCAAACTATATCAGGCCGATTACTAGGCAATCCCCTTCTATATTTTTCAGGGTATCATTTAGAAAATTAAACGCAGCCTTAGTCGCTATATTTTTTGACCAGAGATGTGAATTATAGTTTAGAGTAAAAAAATCACCATAGATTTGTAATATTTTTCAGGCCTACGTAGGTTCTTCATAAAATGTACAATATACTATCATTTGGCGCAGATTGATGGTTTCTTCTTCAGTGAAAATGTACACTATATAGATCTTGGTTATTTATGCCCCGTCATTTATTATTTGATACCAGTGCTATCAGCACAGAACATATTGTATGTGCTCACCCCTTATTACTCACTGTATAAGGTACTATTCATATATTAACTTAATGGTTGTTAATTTAGGGAATAATTAAGATGTTTTAATGTATTCTTTTCCTCGTGCATTTTATTAGGTTGTAATTAGATGTGCCCAGTCTTTTTTTTCCCCTCAGCATTAAAAGTACTTCCGATGTTAGAGATTTGCCGTTTTTCGTGTTTCAACAAAACACCCACAAAACATAAAAACCCAAAGTAAAATATCTCACAAGGTATTCATTCTTTGAATATATGCTGGAAAGCACTGGAGAATCTGGAAACTCTTCAGAAATTCATACAGATGGGGTTCTGACGGTTTTATTTTATACCACGTTGGCTAGTTGTACTGTTTTTGTTTAAACAACACCCTTATGACAAGTGTTATAGTATCTTCTGTAACCTGCATTGTTAGGAAGTTTACATAAATGACCTCAGCTCTAATCTAGCTGATTTGGTATGTTTTATTTTGTCCCTGTTGTCTAATACGGTGAATTCTCCTATAATGTCACTACTATCATTTTGGAATTTATATTCTTGGACTTCTAGTTTCGGGTAACTTGTCAGAATCCTCCAGATGCTCATTGCGTTGAACTGTAAATCTTCTCTGTGAATGCTCAGTTTGTAAAACACTGGATTAATAAAAAAAAAGTATAGGCTAGATATAAATTATGGCATTCAGTCTTGTAAGGTTATATCAAAGCTGGGGTGTCAGTTTGGTTACTGTGAAGTACAAGTTGGTATCTGTGGTAAAACGGTAGCTTATGTTACCCATATTTCAGTATTGATCTCCATGTAACACTGATTCCTGGAAGGGACACTAGGTTGTCATTAGGTCCACATGGCTACTCGCTTCTATACATACAGCTGTACAATACTCAAAGGGTTGTAGTTTGACAATTATTTTGTTGATCTTTATAATAATTTCCTGTATATGCTTCTCAGTTTGCATGCCTTGATCATTGCTGCTAGTGGTTGTACGTGCCAGTAGAAATTAGTAGAGTTTACCTATTTTGTTTAACGAAAGCCACTTACAAAGTGACTGCCTGATTAATTGTGTTCTGTTTGGGTTGTTAATGGTTTATTTACATGCCTTATGTTTTTACACTGGCTTCAAAACTTCTGGGAATGAAAGCCCTGAGTTTCTAGTTTTTACAGATAAATTCACTTCATTTCAATGATTATATAACAAAAACATGGGGAAATAAAAAAGTTTTTGTTTTCTTTTTGTAATCTCAAGACTCTTTAGAAAATGGTGCATGTGGGCTTGCGCAATCAAAGCTGGGAAGAAACTTAACACATACAAAATGTGTCTCTGACTTGTATGCCTTAAATTAGAACACATCTGTTTCAAAATTTGTTCCTAGTTAAGGATTATGAAGTGTATCAGGCAGTGAGGTTGGAAGATAAACCAGTGCTGGAAACCCTTGGAGCTTGGGATTGAAACAGAGTGCCTTCCTGATATAACCTGAACTAAGATCTTAGGACATAAATTCAGAATTTGTGGAAGGTTGGTGCCTTCCAAACCAAACTTATTAGAAAGTGGACTTAACTACGCCATTAATCAGAAACTCCTCAGGGCTTTCTTACCCCAACAAGCTTCAACACACCATTTTTTTCCTTTAAGCTGTGTTGTGATTTTTATTTTTTTAATTTTATTTAAGTGCCATTGTATTCTGTTTCACTTGGTAAGTGGCAGAGGACATGACTTCAGTCCACAAGCACAGAGGCTTAATAGTAGTACGAATTTTAAGTTTTTTTCCCTTTCATTTCAGTTTTATATAACATGAATATGTTGCATAAAAGTAAAGTAGGCAGCTTTTTATTTCCTTAATAGAGATTGTATATGTGTGATAATGTAATGTTCTTTTCCAGTTTTTGGATTACAGTTGAATATACTTTTTATTTAAAACCTATTTGGAGAATACCACGTGATGCATTTTTTGTATACTGTATTGGATTTTGTAAATACGTATTTCCTGATGTGATTTTTGTGAGAAATGCTAAATCTTTTAGTATATCATGTCCTCTCCAGATTGGCAGGAGCTAAATGATAGTTTGTGGGCAATTTGTATTGTGTACTGTACAATAACTGGGGAACTTTTATAATTATAAAATATATATATTAACTTTTAGTGTGTTGTTTAAAAATGACTGGAACATACTAAAGATATTAGTAGGATTTTTCTGAATATTTCAGACTTGAACTCAGGCTAGCTTTCTTGTGTTGTTTTTCAAAACAAATTGTGTCTTGTCTTTTAAAAATTAATAAATTTGTTTTCTTGTTACGAGTGTGAGTCTAGGTTTTATTCTTTCTGTAACAAAAATATTAATTCAAGATGCACATTGGCCTTAATGAACTCTTGCAAAGACAGATCCTGATAAGGCATATGGCCCTCACAAGGAAGGGGGATGCTTGAGACCCACTCTGTGAGCCAAAACAGAGAGATGCCCTGTATGGTGGCTGCCATGCAAAATTACATTTCTACAGCTATGGCCATTGTTTGCCAAGGAGAGAGACCTTTGACAATCAGCAGATGTCTTTGGCAAAAGCATTTTGAAAGGGGTTATCTGATGAGCAATCTCTTTAAAAGTATTGTTGGGGAATAAAATACTGGGGGCCATGAGTATATTTCCAATGCATTCAAAATGTCTTCAGGCCCTTTCACTTTTATTATATTTTGTTATGTTGCGGCCTTGTGCCAAAATAGAAAAAAAAATCAGTTTTTCCCCATCAATCTGCACTCAATACACCATAATGACAAAGTGAAAATAGAATTTTAGACATGTTTCCAAATTTATTAAAAATGAGAAACTAGAATTTTGCATGGACATAAGTATTCAGACCATTTGCCATCACACTTGATGTTTAGCTCTGGGGACCTCCCATTTCTCTTAATCGTCTTTGAGATGGTTCTACCTCTTGATTGGAGTCCATCTGTGGTCAGTTCAGTTGATTCAACATGATTTGCAAAGACACTTCCCTGTCTATTTAAGGTCTCGCAGCTGACAATGCATATCAGAGCAAAAATCAAGCCATGAGGAGGAAAGAACTGCCTGTAGAGCCTAGAGACATGATCTTGTGGAGGCACAGATCTGAAGAAGGGTACAAAAAAAATTGTGTTGCACTGAAAGTTCCTAAGAGCTGGCCGCCCGTCCAAACTAAGTAATTGGGGGGAAAGGGCCTTAGCAAGAAAGGTGACCAAGAACTGAATGGTCATTCTGGCTGAGCTCCAAAGATTCTGTGTGCAGATAGGAGAAACTTCCACAAGGTCAACCATCACTGTAGCAATTCAACAATCTATGCTTTATGGCAGAGTGGTCAGAAAGATGCCTCTACTCAAAAACCACCTAAGGTTTTTTTTTACACGAGTGGAGGCCATGTGTGGAATCCGCTGCGTAAAAGACAGCTAAGCCTCACTCCGGACAGCAGAGACACAGAGCATTAACATGATTGTTCTCTGTGACCTTTTTGCTACAAAATCACAGTGAAAACTTTATCTCACTGTGATTTTGTAGTAAAAAAGATCACAGAGAGGCACAGAGTATTATCAATCATTTTAATGCTCCGTGTCTCTGCTGTCCGGAGCGGGGCTTGGCTGTCCTTCACGCAGTGGATTCCACGCACTGCATCCGCTCTTGTGAAAGAGCCCTAAAGGTCTTTCAGACTGTGAGAAACAAGATTATCTTGTCTCATGAAACCAAGATTGAACTTTTTGGCCTCAATTCTAAGCGTAATGTTTGAAGGAAACCAGTCAGTGCCCAATACCATCCCTAGGGTGGAGCATGGTGGGGGCAGCAGCATGCTGAAGTTTTTTGTTTCAGCTGCTGGGACAGGGACACTGGTCAGAATTGAGGGACAGCTGAAAGTACAGAAATATTCTTAATGAAAACCTGTTCCAGTGTGCTCTAGACATCAGACTGGGCTGAAGGTTTACCTTCCAAGACAATGACCCTAAGCACACAGCCAAGCAACACAGGAGTGGCTTAGAGACAACTCTGTGAATGTCCTTGAGTGGGCCAACCAGAGTCCTGGCTTCAGACCCTTTCACTTTTTTTTATATATTTTATTACAAACCGGATTCCAAAAAAGTTGGGACACTAAACAAATCGTGAATAAAAACTGAATGCAATGATGTGGAGGTGCCAACTTCTAATATTTTATTCAGAATAGAACATAAATCACGGAACAAAAGTTTAAACTGAGAAAATGTACCATTTTAAGGGAAAAATATGTTGAATCAGAATTTCATGGTGTCAACAAATCCCCAAAAAGTTGGGACAAGGCCATTTTCACCACTGTGTGGCATCTCCCCTTCTTCTTACAACACTCAACAGACGTCTGGGGACCGAGGACACCAGTTTCTCAAGTTTAGAAATAGGAATGCTCTCCCATTCTTGTCTAATACAGGCCTCTAATACAGAGTTTCAGCTGGCAACGGCGGATGGCACGGTGGATTGTGTTCACTGACAATGGTTTCTGGAAGTATTCCTGAGCCCATTCTGTGATATCCTTTACAGTAGCATTCCTGTTTGTGGTGCAGTGTCGTTTAAGGGCCCGGAGATCACGGGCATCCAGTATGGTTTTACGGCCTTGACCCTTACGCACAGAGATTGTTCCAGATTCTCTGAATCTTTGGGTGATGTTATGCACAGTTGATGATGATAAATGCAAAGTCTTTGCAATTTTTCGCTGGGTAACACCTTTCTGATATTGTTCCACTATATTTCTGTGCAACCTTGTGGGAATTGGTGATCCTCTACCCATCTTGGCTTCTGAGAGACACTGCCACTCTGAGAAGCTCTTTTTATACCCAATCATGCTGCCAATTGACCTCATTAGTGTTAATTGGTCTTCCAGCTCTTCGTTATGCTCAAATTTACTTTTTCCAGCCTCTTATTTCTACTTGTCCCAACTTTTTGGGGATTTGTTGACACTGTGAAAATTTGAATCAACGTATTTTTCCTTTAACCACTTCAACCCCGCTAGCTGAAACCCCCTTAACCACCTCCCGACCGCTGTACGCACCGATGCGTCCGGGAGGTGGTTGATTAGTTCCTCCTGGACGCATCGGCGCGTCCTCTCGCGAGACGCGAGATTACGTCACAGCCGGCCCGCGCATGCGCATCGCGGGCCGGCATTTCACTGCAGAGTATTTCGTCAGCAGCCTGCCGGCCACGATCATTGGCTGGCAGGCTGCTGATTTTCAAAAAAACCAATCAGCAGCCATTTAACCCCACATATTAGTAAATATGATGGGGTTATATGGCTGCTGTGCTCCTCTGCTCCTTCTTTTGGTCGGTTGGTTCCAGCAGAGGAGCACATCATTACTGTGAGTACCCACCACACCACATTTAGCCCCCAGATCACCCCAATTAACCCTTTGATCACCCCCTTTTATCCCCCCCTGTCAATCACTAGTGAAAGGAAAAAAGTGATCAGTGCAAACTGTCACTTTTTTTTTTCACTGGTATTGACCGTTAGGTTTCAGTATAGTTTAGGCCCCTTGGTTAGGTAGTTTAGGGATCGGTTAGCGCCCAGCCCACCGCACCGCAGTCCGTTATTCGCTGATTAGCGTATCGCTAATCAGCATTTGTACTTTTATAGTATCTGGAAGTGATCAAAACTGATCACGGTCAGATCTATAATTGTACTAGTGTCACTTTAGTTCGCCCTCCACCCAAAACGCAGTGTTTGCCCGATCAGGCCTGATCGGTCGCCCACACGTGCGTACACCCACGCCCGCCCCACCGCAGTGACAAAAAAAATTTTTTTTTTTGATCGCCGCACATTCACTTTACACGCACTGCGGCGATAAAAAAATCAGTTTTGATATTTTTTATCAACCGCAGCAGCCTCCGGTACTTCGCTAGCCTCCCATTTGTAAGACAGGCTTGCTTTTTTTTTCTTGGGTAGTCTCAGGGAATACCCCGAAATTTAGTTGCCCACATGTCTAACAGGGGGTATTCCTCTGAAGAGGCCTACAGGCTTCTGACCCAGTCGGATGAGGAGTGGGAACCCTCATCTGATGAATCCAGCGGGTCAGAATACGAACCTGTAGAAAGCAGTGGCTCTCTGACCCAAAGTTCGGACGAGGAGGCTAAGGTCCCTGATAGCACCAGGCGTACCCGGCCCCGTGTCGCTAGACCGCAGGTTGCGCAGGATCCGCTTCAAGAGCAGCAGAGTGGGGCTGGTGCTGTCGGATTACGTGGTGAGGCATACACCAGCAGCCCAGCCCTTCCTGGACCTAGTACCAGCACTGCCGTACAACCTGGTGAAGTAGCGAGCACCAGAAGGGCAGTTGAAGCTGGTACGGTGGCACGTGCAGTAGTGACCCCATCGCAGCCACCGCAAAGACGTGCCCGTAGAGCCCCTAGAATCCCAGAGGTGCTGGCAAACCCTGATTGGCAGTCCCCAACTTCAGCCGCACCCGTAGTTTTCCCTTTCACCGCCCAGTCTGGAGTTCGGGTTGAGACAGCTCAGATCGATTCGGCCCTGGGATTTTTTGAGCTGTTCTTGACTGCGGAGCTTTTAGACTTAGTCGTGGCAGAGACAAACAGGTATGCCACACAATTTATCACCGCTAACCCGGAAAGCTTTTATGCCCAGCCTTTCCGGTGGAAACCAGTCCAAGTTTCCGAATTTAAAACTTTTCTGGGCCTCCTCCTCAACATGGGCCTGACAAAAAAGCATCAATTAAGGTCATATTGGTCCACGAACCCGATTCATCACATGCCCATGTTCTCTGCTGCTATGTCCAGGACACGATTTGAGGTCATCCTGCATTTCCTGCACTTTAGCGACAACACCACCTCCCGTCCCAGGGGCCACCCTGCTTTTGACCGGCTCCACAAAATTCGGCCCCTCATAGACCATTTCAACCAGAAATTTGCAGATTTGTATACCCCTGAGCAAAACATCTGCATAGACGAGTCCCTGATACATTTTACCGGGCGCCTTGGCTTCAAACAATACATCCCAAGCAAGCGCGCCCGGTATGGGGTCAAATTGTATAAGCTCTGTGAAAGGGCCACAGGCTATACCCACAAATTTCGGGTCTATGAGGGAAAAGATCAGACCCTGGAGCCGGTCGGTTGCCCTGACTACCTGGGGAGCAGTGGGAAGACAGTTTGGGACTTGGTGTCACCCTTATTCGGCAAGGGGTACCATCTTTATGTGGACAATTTCTACACAAGTGTGGCCCTCTTTAGGCATTTGTTTCTAGAACGAATTAGCGCCTGTGGTACCGCGCGAACTAGTCGCGCGGGCTTCCCCCAACGGCTCGTTAGCACCCGTCTTGCAAGGGGGCAGAGGGCCGCACTGTGTAACGAAGAACTGCTCGCGGTGAAATGGAGAGACAAGCGTGACGTTTACATGCTCTCCTCCATTCACGCAGACACGACAATACAAATTGAGCGAGCAACCCGTGTCATTGAAAAGCCCCTCTCAGTCCACGACTATAACCTCCACATGGGAGGGGTCGACTTCAATGACCAGATGTTGGCTCCGTATTTAGTTTCCCGACGCACCAGACGCTGGTATAAGAAGGTGTCTGTATATTTAATTCAATTGGCTCTGTACAATAGTTTTGTTCTCTACAGTAAGGCTGGGAGAACTGGATCCTTCCTCAAATTTCAGGAAGAGATCATCTCGAACCTCCTGTATCCAGGAGGTTCCGTGGCCCCATCCACCAGTGTAGTTAGCCGTCTACACGAGCGACACTTCCCCAGTGTCGTTGCTGGTACCTCAAACCGACCGCCACCCCGAAAAAAATGTCGTGTCTGTAGCAGGAGTGGAATAAGGCGTGACACCCGCTATTTCTGTCCTGACTGTCCCGACCACCCTGCCCTATGCTTAGGGGAGTGTTTCCGAAAGTACCACACACAGGTACACCTAGCATAGGGATCACATCTCACCAGGATAGGCACACAGGGCTATTAGGGCCCATTCACTCACAGCTGCTGCAAACGTCTCCTTTCACATGGGACAAAGTGCATAACGCACTTCGCCACATCTTTGGGCGATTTGCGCTTTGCACATTGACCCATGGGGAAGGAGAGGTTTGTTCTATAATGGTAAAAAAAACAAAAAAAAAAAACAAAAAAAAAAAACAGGTAAGCAAACAGGTTAATGTTTAGTTCCAAAAGTTAAAGTTACATGTTCTGTTCCAAAGTTAATAAAATTATTGCGTTGTGGCCTGTTTTTTTTTTTTTTTTTTCTTTGTCTTTTTACCTTCCAGGTGGACCAACCGATCTACTAGCTGCAGCACCGATGTGCATTCTGACAGAAGCATTGCGCTGCTGTCAGATTACACGCAAGTCGGTGTATGCGGCGCTGCAAGACGGGATTTTCTCCTCTGCAGTGACAGATATGTTTGCCGAGGCATACGAGCTGAGGAGGAGGCGGCGTTCCTATGCTTTGGCAAGCACTTTGTATATATATATATATATATATATATATATATAAAAATCCCGGCAATGATTTATTCATCCACATCGATTGATGCGAATGGAGAAATCTGGTTTGCCAGGGCATACGAGCTAAGTGGGTATGGATGTAGGGCGGAGCTCCTATGTCCTGGCAGACGCCTTTCCCCTCCATTTTTTTTTTTTGGCAGAGATTTTTTCATCCACATTGATCGATGCGAATGAAGAAATCTGTGCCGTTCATTTTTTTCTTTCAGCCCAGAGGCTGAACGGAAAAAAAAATCTCATTACCTGTATGCTCAATATAAGGAGAATAGCAGAAACTCCTAATGCTGGCCATACATGTAATGATTGCGGAGACCCTCAAATGCCAGGGCAGTACAAACACCCCACAACTGACCCCATTTTGGAAAGAAGACACCCCAAGGTATTTGCTGAGGGGCATATTGAGTCCATGAAAGATTGAAATTTTTGTCCTAAGTTAGCGGAAAGTGAGACTTTGTGAGAAAAAACAAAAAAAAATCAATTTCCGCTAACTTATGCGAAAAAAATTTTTTTTCTATGAACTTGCCAGGCCCCTCATTGGATACCTTGGGGTGTCTTCTTTCCAAAGTGGGGTCACGTGGGGTATTTATACTGCCCTGGCTTTTTAGGGGCCCTAAAGCGTGAGAAGAAGTCTGGGATCCAAATGTCTAAAAATGCCCTCCTAAAAGGAATTTGGGCACCTTTGCGCATCTAGGCTGCAAAAAAGTGTGACACATCTGGTATCGCCGTACTCAGAAGAAGTTGGGGAATGTGTTTTGGGGTGTCATTTTACATATACCCATGCTGGGTGAGATAAATATCTTGGTCAAATGCCAACTTTGTATAAAAAAATGGGAAAAGTTGTCGTTTGCCAAGATATTTCTCTCACCCAGCATGGGTATATGTAAAATGACACCCCAAAACACATTCCCCAACTTCTCCTGAGTACGGCGATACCAGATGTGTGACACTTTTTTGATGCCAAGGTGGGCAAAGGGGCACATATTCCAAAGTGCACCTTTCGGATTTTGCAGGCCATTTTTTACACATTTTGATTGCAAAGTACTTCTCACACATATGGGCCCCTAAATTGCCAGGGCAGTATAACTACCCCACAAGTGACCCCATTTTGGAAAGAAGACACCCCAAGGTGTTCTGTGAGGGGCATGGTGAGTTCCTAGAATTTTTTATTTTTTGTCGCAAGTTAGTGGAATATGAGACTTTGTAAGAAAAAAAAAAAAAACAAACACATCATCATTTTCCGCTAACTTGTGACAAAAAAAAAAAAATTCTAGGAACTCGCAGTGCCCATCAGCGAATACCTTAGGGTGTCTACTTTCCGAAATGGGGTCATTTGTGGGGTAGTTATACTGTTTGGGCATTGTAGACATTTTTCACTTTCAGCTGTAAAATTTAGCAAAAAAAACGACATCCATATATAAATTTTTCGCGAAATTTATTGTTCTACATGTCTTTGAAAAAAAAAATGGTTTGGGTAAAAGTTATAGCGTTTACAAACTATGGTACAAAAATGTAAATTTCCGCTTTTTGAAGCAGCTCTGACTTTCTGAGCACCTGTCATGTTTCCTGAGGTTCTACAATGCCCAAACAGTAGAAAAACCCCACAAATGCACTTGGTGCATTTGGAATGTGGGTCCCTTTGCCCACCTAGGCTGCAAAAAAGTGTCACACATCTGGTATCGCCGTACTCAGGAGAAGTTGGGGAATGTATTTTGGGGTGTCATTTTACATATAACCATGCTGGGTGAGAGAAATATCTTGGCAAAAGACAACTTTTCCAATTTTTTTATACAAAGTTGGCATTTGACCAAGATATTTTTCTCACCCAGCATGGGTATATGTAAAATTACACCCCAAAACACATTCCTTAACTTCTCCTGAGTACGGCGATACCACATGTGTGACACTTTTTTGCAGCCAACATGGGCAAAGGGGCACATATTCCAAAGTGCACCTTTCGGATTTCGCAGGCCATTTTTTACACATTTTGATTGCAAAGTACTTCTCACACATTTGGGCCCCTAAATTGCCAGGGCAGTATAACTACGCCACAAGTGACCCCATTTTGGAAAGAAGACACCCCAAAGTATTCCGTGAGGGGCATGGCGAGTTCCTAGAATTTTTTTTTTTTTTTGTCGCAAGTTAGTGGAATATGAGACTTTGTAAGAAAAAAATAAATAAAAAAAAATCATAATTTTCCGCTAACTTGTGACAAAAAATAAAAAATTCTAGGAACTCGCCGTGCCGCTCACGGAATACCTTGGGGTGTCTTCTTTCCAAAATGGGGTCACTTGTGGCGTAGTTATACTGCCCTGGCAATTTAGGGGCCCAAATGTGTGAGAAGTACTTTGCAATCAAAATGTGTAAAAAATGGCCTGTGAAATCCGAAAGGTGCACTTTGTTTGAAATCTCTTTTTATTGATCAAACAAATAAGGAGCATCACATAGCATAAAGCGTTACATAGCGCGTGTCACATCACAATCAAATGTATACAAACAGCTTCAAAGGCAATGCCTAACAATACAAGCTAGGATGTAACCACCACTTGGCTAAGGCTAAAGGCCCTTAAAGTGATTGATCGTACATTACAATTATACATAACATTAGTTACATAACAATAATAGGAAGGGGTACAGAACAGCCCCAACATTGCGAAAGGTGCACTTTGGAATGTGTGCCCCTTTGCCCACCTTGGCTGCAAAAAAGTGTCACACATCTGGTATCGCCGTACTCAGGAGAAGTTGGGGAATGTGTTTTGGGGTGTCATTTTACATATACCCATGCTGGGTGAGAGAAATATCTTGGCAAAAGACAACTTTTCCCATTTTTTTATACAAAGTTGGCATTTGACCAAGATATTTTTCTCACCCAGCATGGGTATATGTAAAATGACACCCCAAAACACATTCCCCAGCTTCTCCTGAGAACGGCGATACCACATGTGTGAAACTTTTTTGCAGCCTAGATGCGCAAAGGTGCCCAAATTCCTTTTAGGAGGGCATTTTTAGACATTTGGATCCCAGGCTTCTTCTCACGCTTTAGGACCCCTAAAAAGCCAGGGCAGTATAAATACCCCACATGTGACCCCACTTTGGAAAGAAGACACCCCAAGGTATTCAATGAGGGGCATGGCGAGTTCATAGAAATTAATTTTTTTTGGCATAAGTTAGCGGAAATTGTTTTTTTTTTTTTTTTTTTTCTCACAAAGTCTCACTTTCCGCTAACTTAGGACAAAAATTTTAATCTTTCATGGACTCAATATGCCCCTCAGTGAATACCTTGGGGTGTCTTCTTTCCAAAATGGGGTCAGTTGTGGGGTGTTTGTACTGCCCTGGCATTTGAGGGTCTCCGCAATCATTACATGTATGGCCAGCATTAGGAGTTTCTGCTATTCTCCTTATATTGAGCATACAGGTAATGAGATTTGTTTTTTTTCGTTCAGCCTCTGGGCTCAAAGAAAAAAATGAACGGCACAGATTTCTTTATTCGCATCGATCAATGTGGATGAAAAAATCTCTGCCCCCCAAAAAAAGGAGGGGAAAGGCGTCTGCCAGGACATAGGAGCTCCGCCCAACATCCATACCCACTTAGCTCGTATGCCCTGGCAAACCAGATTTCTCCATTCACATCAATCGATGTGGATGAATAAATCATTGCCGGGATTTTTTATTTATTTTTTTTATATACAAAGTGTTTGCCAAAGCATAGGAACGCCGCCTCCTCCTCAGCTCGTATGCCTTGGCAAACGTATCTTTAACTGCAGAGTAGAAATCTCGTCTTGCAGCGTCGCATACACTGACTTGCGTGTAATCTGACAGCAGCGCAATGCTTCTGTCAGAATGCACATTAGTGCTGCAGCTAGTCGATCGGTTGGTCCACCTGGAAGGTAAAAAAAAGAAAAAAACAGGCCGCAACGCAATAATTTGATTAACTTTGGAACAGAACATATAAACTTTAACTTTTTGAACTAAACATTAACCTTTTTGCTTACTGGTGTTTTTTTTTTTTTTTTTACCTTTATAGAACAAACCTCTCCTTCCCCATGGGTCAATGTGCAAAGCGCAAATCGCCCAAAGATGTGGCGAAGTGCGTTATGCACTTTGTCCCAGGTGAAAGGAGAGGTTTGCAGCAGCTGTATGTGAATGGGCCCTAATAGCCCTGTGTGCCTGTCCTGGTGAGATGTGATCCCTATGCTAAGTGTACCTGTGTGTGGTACTTCCGGAAACACTCTCCAAAGCATAGGGTATGGTGGTCAGGACAATCAGGACAGAAATAGCGTGTGTCACGCCTTATTCCACTCCTGCTACAGACACGACATTTTTTTCAGGGTGGCGGTCGGTTTGAGGTAACAGGAACGACACTGGGGAAATGTCGCTCGTGTAGACAGCTAACTACACTGGTGGATGGGGCCACGGAACCTCCTGGGTACAGGAGGTTCGCGATGATCTCTTCCTGAAATTTGAGGAAGGATCCAGTTCTCCCAGCCTTACTGTAGAGAACAAAACTATTATACAGAGCCAATTGAATTAAATATACAGACACCTTCTCATACCAGCGTCTGGTTCTGCGGGACACTAAATACGGAGCCAACATCTGGTCATTGAAGTCCACCCCTCCCATGTGAAGGTTATGGTCGTGGACTGAGAGGGGCTTTTCAATGACACGGGTTGCTCGCTCAATTTGGATTGTCGTGTCTGCGTGAATGGAGGAGAGCATGTAAACGTCACGCTTGTCTCTCCATTTCACCGCGAGCAGTTCTTCGTTACACAATGCGGCCCTCTGCCCCCTTGCAAGACGGGTGGTAACGAGCCGTTGGGGGAAGCCCGCGCGACTAGTTCACGCGGTGCCACAGGCGCCAATTCGTTCTAGAAACAAATGCCTAAAGAGGGCCACACTTGTGTAAAAATTGTCCACATAAAGATGGTACCCCTTGCCGAATAAGGGTGACACCAAGTCCCAGACTGTCTTCCCACTGCTCCCCAGGTAGTCAGGGCAACCGACCGGCTCCAGGGTCTGATCTTTTCCCTCATAGATCCGAAATTTGTGGGTATAGCCTGTGGCCCTTTCACAGAGCTTATACAATTTGACCCCATACCGGGCGCGCTTGCTTGGGATGTATTGTTTGAAGCCAAGGCGCCCGGTAAAATGTATAAGGGACTCGTCTACGCAGATGTTTTGCTCAGGGGTATACAAATCTGCAAATTTCAGGTTGAAATGGTCTATGAGGGGCCGAATTTTGTGGAGCCGGTCAAAAGCTGGGTGGCCTCTGGGACGGGAGGTGGTGTTGTCGCTAAAGTGCAGGAAACGCAGGATGGTCTCAAATCGTGTCCTGGACATAGCAGCAGAGAACATGGGCATGTGATGAATTGGGTTCGTGGACCAATATGACCGCAATTCATGCTTTTTAGTTAGACCCATGTTGAGGAGAAGGCCCAGAAAAGTTTTAATTTCGGAAACTTGGACTGGTTTCCACCGGAAAGACTGGGCATAAGAGCTTCCCAGGTTGGCGGATATAAATTGTGTGGCATACCGATTTGTTTCGGCCACGACTAAGTCCAAGAGCTCCGCAGTCAAGAACAGCTCAAAAAATCCCAGGGCCGAACCGATCTGAGCTGTCTCAACCCGAACTCCAGACTGGGCGGTGAAAGGGGGAACTACAGGTGCGGCTGAAGTTGGGGACTGCCAATCAGGGTTTGCCAGCACCTCTGGGATTCTAGGGGCTCTACGGGCACGTCTTTGCGGTGGCTGCGACGGGGTCACTACTGTGACCGTACCAGCTTCAACTGCCCTTCTGGTGCTCGCCACTTCACCAGGTTGTACGGTAGTGCTGGTACTAGGTCCAGGAAGGGCTGCGCTGCTGGTGTATGCCTCACCACGTAATCCGACAGCACCAGCCCCACTCTGCTGCTCTTGAAACGGATCCTGCGCAACCTGTGGTCTAGCGACACGGGGCCGGGTACGCCTGGTGCTATCAGGGACCTCAGCCTCCTCGTCCGAACTTTGGGTCAGACTGCCACTGCTTTCTACAGGTTCATATTCTGACCCGCTAGATTCATCAGATGAGGGTTCCCATTCCTCATCCGACTGGGTCAGAAGCCTGTAGGCCTCTTCAGAAGAATACCCCCTGTTTGACATTTGGGCAACTAAATTTAGGGGTATTCCCTGAGACTACCCAAGAAAAAAAGCAAGCCTGTCTTACAAAGGGGAGGCTAGCGAAGTACCGGAGGCCGCTGCGGTTGATAAAAAATATCAAAACTGATTTTTTTATCGCCGCAGCGCGTGTAAATTTTTTTTTTGTCACTGCGGTGGGGCGGGTGTGGGTGAACGCACGTGTGGGCGACCGATCAGGCCTGATCGGGCAAACACTGCGTTTTGGGTGGAGGCGAACTAAAGTGACACTAATACTATTATAGATCTGACCGTCCCCGAAATCTCGCGTCTCGCGAGAGGACACACCGGCGCGTCCACCCAGAGGAACAGGACCGCCGCAAAGACGCAATCCTGCGTACGGCGGTCCTGAGCAGGTTAAAATGATACATTTACTCGGATTAAACGTTTGATCTGTCATCTATGTTCTATTACAAATAAAATATTGACATTTGCCATCTCCACATCATTGCATTCAGTTTTTATTCACAATTTGTTTAGTGTCCCAACTTTTTTGGAATCCGGTTTGTATGTTGCAGCCTCCTGCTGAAATTTAAAAAATCTAGTTTTCCCATTATTCTTGACCCAATAACATATAATGTTAAGGAAAAACAATGTTCAAAATCTTTGCTAATTTGTTGAAACGGGAAAACTAAAATATAAGTAGTATTCAGACCCTTTACTCAATACTTACTTGAAGCATGTTTGACAGTGATTACAGCCTCCAAGCTTTTTGGATATAATGTCACAAGGTTTGCATACCTAGTTTGGGGATTTTCTGCCATTCTCTGCAGATCCATGCTCTGTCAAGTTGGATGGGGACCGTTGGTGGGCAGCCATTTTTAGGTTTCTCAAGAAATATTTGATTGGGTTCGAGTCAGGGTTCTGGCTGGGCCACTCAGGAACATTAACAGAGTTATCCCTAAGCCACTAATGTGCTGTCTTGGCTGAGTGCATAGGGTCATTTTTCTGGTGGAAGGTGAACCTTCAGCCCAGTCTGAGGTTTTAATAAGAATATTTCAGAAATTTGCTCCACTCAGCTTCCTCTCAACCCTGACCAGTCTCCCTATCCTAGGTGCTGAAAAACACCCCAACAGCATGATGCTGCCACCACGCTTCACTGCAGTGATGGTATTGGGCAGGTGATGAGCAGTACCTGGTTTCCTCCAGACATATTGCTTAGAACTGAGGCCCAAACAGTGCTGGTTTCAACAGACCAGATAACCTTGTTTCTCATTGTATGAGAGTCCTTTAGGTGTTTTTTTGCAAACTGCAGGTGGTCTCATATGTGTCTTTTACTGAGGAGAGACTTCTCTATGGCTACTCTGCTATGAAGCCCAAACTGGTGGAGTGCTTCAATGATGGTTGAGCATATGGAAGTTTCTCCCATCTGCATACAGGATCTTTGGAGCTCAGACAGAGTGATAATTAGGTTCTTGGTCAACTCTTTCACCAAGGCCTTTCTCCCCTGATTGCTTAGTTTTGTAGGGTGGCCAACTCTAGCAAGAGTTCTGATTGTTCAAACTTCTTCAAATTAAGAATGATGTGCTCTTAGCAATTTTCAGTGCAGCAGAACTTTTTTCTACTCTTCACCAGATTTGTACCTCCACACAATCCTGTCTCTAAGTGCTATAGTCAGTTCTTTCCTCCACTTGGCTTGGTTTTTGCGGTTATATTCGTTGTCAGCTGGTGTGTGTCCTTCCAAAAAAAGGTTGACGCAACTAAATTTATCGTACCACAGGTAAACTCCAGTAAAGGTGTATAAACATCTCAAAGATGATCAAGAGAAATGGGAGGCTCCCCAGAGCTAATTTGAAGTTTTTCCTTTTTAATAAATTAGCAAACCTTTCTAAAATTCTGTTTTCAATTTCTCATTTGGTGTACGGAGTGCAGATTGATGGTGGAAAACTATATTTTTTTTTTAGTCTTTTTCCCTTTGATTTGAATATTGACTTTTGTTTTTTGCTCGATATTCTGTGAAAAAGTTGTCATTTTTATAACATAAAGATTTAAAAAAGAAAGAAAAGAGCACTGTATAAGTTGTGGGGTTTTGATCTGGTAGACAGGCTTAGTGGACGCAGTATAGAGGCAATCACAAAGTCTTTAACTTAAACAGTTCGGTGTTTATTCACACATAAGAAAAAAAAATTACTGTTCACAATCTTCGTGTTTGTTCACACCATGCAATGTCCATAGAACAAAATCTTCACCTGGTTCGCAGTATTCTATCTTCAGTCCACAGCATTCTTTAGGGGCCTGTTTCCCGGCATACGGCTCTCAGCCCTTTAGCACGGCACCAATTCAGAGGTCCCAAAACACAGAGACTCTCCAGTTTCTCTGTCAGATGGAGGGAAAACCACACCCAGCTGAGACTGCTGGCTGGGTAATATATAGGCCAAAAAAGACCCAGCTTGGAGCATGGGGAGCAGCCACCCACCCAGCACTTTGGCTACTCCCAGTAAAAGCCGACCCAGATCGGCTTTACAGCCATACTAACAACAAAACAGTGTCAGTCAGCACTAGCTACCACTGACACTTAAAACTACCAGCTCTTACCTCACCGAGGCCAGGAATCTCGGTGACACATGCCTTTCATCAATGACTGCCCCTGGCGCCTTCCTACAAAGTGTACCTGCATACTGGTTCCTGGTCAGCTGACAGTAGGCTTCTGGATAGTAGCACAGAGTTGCACAACAAGAAGTGTAATGATGTCAGAATTAAAGGGCATCTGTCAGCAGATTTGCACCTATGAAACTGTCTGACCTGTTACATGTGCACTTGGCAGCTGAAGGCATCTGTGTTGGTCCCATTTTCATATTCACTTTGACAGGGCCAAGCAGGAGTGATCATAATTTTTCTGGTCAATGCAGGCACATATGAACATGGGACCAATACAGATGCCTTCAGCTGCCAAGCGCACATGTGTAACAGGTCAGCCAGTTTCAGATACCCTTTAAGGGTCATGGAAGTCTCCTGATTGCAAATGCAGAGAACAGCTACAAGAGAACGTTTTTTTGGGGGCTTAGTGGAAGCTAATCTAAAGTATGGGTCTTTCTAATACTTGCAAGGAGATGTGATCGGAGACTCCGGTCCCAGCAGACAGTTGGGTAGCTAGTAGTAGGGGGAGATTTAGCAAAACAGTTGTAAAGGAAAACTGGCTTAATTGTCCATAGCAAGCAATAAAATCCCACCTTTCATTTTTCAGAGCTCCTTAGGAAATCGAAAGGTTGAATTTGCTTGGTTGCTATGGGCAACTAAGCCCGTTTTCCTTTACACCAGTTTTGATAAATCTCCCAACAGTTCAGGCTTGGTGATTGGCAAGTAATTCCCTATTAGAACACAGGGGTCAAAAGGTCAGAGTCTGTACATGGAGTCAAGCAATCCAGGTCAATCACAGAAAATTCACAGTATACAAACAGGTTCCCCATATGCCACACCGAGTCCTGATACTACGGCTGGAGGAAGCACAGCAAGAAGAGTAGACTGTGGCACCACCTTAGCAAGAAGACAGTGTGCTACTGGCAGAGCCTGAAGGCAGCTTTTGCTGGCCTTTGGCACTCAACATGAACAACCTGAATTAAAAATAGTATGAAAAAGCATGAAATAATAATTTTAGGGATGTATGACTGAGTAGTTCCTAACATTTAAATATGTTGTCTAAAGGAACAGTGTTAGGTTGTATAGGAAAATTCCTATACATTTTTTAAACCCTTCTTTCTTCCACTAAAAAGGGAACGCAAAAGCAGTCAAATCATAGATATTGATACCTGGATGAAATGAAAGGAAAGGATAGCCCTTGTAATCTGCATTACAACAGGCACATGGAGAATTTGCCCCAGATTTAAAACATATTATCCTGTATGCTGCTGCCTTTTTCTGGGCAAATAGGTATAGTATGTATGTTGAGTTCTTTGGCTAGTCATAGAAAACTGCATTGCTACCAAATGAAAGCGATATAGTTATCTCTCAAATACTGATCTCTATGGAAAACAAATCTGTATTCAGTCTGTAGTAGACTGGAAACTATATAATTGACCCATTAAAACAACCACTTTGAGAAGGAAACATCCAAGCTATTCAGACTAAAAGCAGTTACTACATACATTTTTCCTACATACAAGATAAAAGTGTCCTTATCTCAATAACTGGTAAAATAAAAATGGCAAGTGTATAATTGCGAAAATACCCAGAAAGATACTATTAAGTAAATTGACTTCCTGTGAAATAGGCCCTTGTTTACGTGCGTGTCTAATGTCATTTATGTGTGCACGAAAAAAAGAAAAAAACATCATTCACTTTTGATTTTGGTCCGTTTTGACATTTTTATCAATTCAGTACCTATTGGGTGTAATACATTTTCTTCACAGGTATTCAACTAGCAATTTTTCTTTTTTTTGACAGCATCACATACACCTTTGCGTGCACGCAAAAACATTTATCACATTGTCCCCCCCCCCCTGTTTTCTTGTGGTATTGTATTTTAATTTATATTTATTTCTGCTTTTGTTGTTTATCACTAGATTAGTCATTAATTAATTAACATAGTAATTTACACACACTATATTATTGGGCATCACCACATAGACAATCGTCATCTTAAAGGGGTTGTCCCACTTCATAAAATAGGTTTTATCTAATCTATTTACCCCCACACAACATATCTTCCTATCCATGTTATTATCCAAAAGCTACCTTTCATTCAAAAAATCATGTAAAGCGATTCCTTTGTTGTTTTCTGTATCCCATGGATACGGCCTCTTTCGTCCGGCCGCATCGCTGTGCCGCGCCTGCGCACAACAGCTGAACCAGTACTCGGGCCGCCTCTCCATTCTTACAAGTACGCGCACGCCCGCGCATGCGCAAATACAGCAGGCGGGTGCCGGAATCAAATAGCCGGCACCCGACCTCTATGACAGGGAGCGGGACCTTAGGGGTTAACTGCCGCTGATCGCAGCCCCCTATCATAGAGGTCGGGTGCCGGCTATTTCACTCCGGCACCCACCTCCTGCATTTGTATTAACATTGGTGGCGCAGTGCGCCCCCCCCCCCCGTATAATATACATTCAGTGCGGCCACCCCCCCCCAGTATAATATACATTCAGTGCGGCCACCCCCCCCCAGTATAATATACATTGGTGGCGCAGTGGGAAGTGCCAATGAGGGTTAAAAAAATAAATAAAAAATTAACTCACCTCCACCAATTGATCGCACAGCTGCCGGTCTCCTGTTCTATCTTCAGGACCTGTGGTGACGTCACTGAGCTAATCACATGGTCCATTACCATGGTGATGGATCATATGATGTACCATGTGATGACCACAGTGATGTCACCAAAGGTCCTTTCACAGGTCCTAAAGATAGAACAGGAGACCGGCAGCTGCGCAATCAATTGGAGGAGGTGAGTTAATTTTTTATTTATTTTTTTAACCCTCATTGGCACTTCCCACTGCGCCACCAATGTTTATTATACTGGGGGGGTCCGCACTGAATGTATATTATACTGGGGGGGGGGGGTGGCCGCACTGAATGTATATTATACTGGGGGGGGGGTGGCCGCACTGAATGTATATTATACTGGGGGGGGGGTGGCCGCACTGAATGTATATTATACTGGGGGGGGGGGGTGGCCGCACTGAATGTATATTATACTGGGGGGGGGGTGGCCGCACTGAATGTATATTATACTGGGGGGGCGCACTAAATGTATATTATACTGGGGGGGGGCCGCACTCAATGTTTATTATACTGGGGGGGGGCGGGACCTCACATACGGCTCCATGTGGATGACTCATACACATGAACGAGCACGCAGGGTGAGTCATGAGGAGGCGTGGCCTTCACTCAACTGCCTGAGAACCAGGAAGTTATCAGGACATCTACTGCTGATAAGATTAAAAAAGCAAAGTGGGACAACCCCTTTAATTTGGTGTTATATGTTGCGCATGTAGTGTATTTGCATTATGCATACATATATCACATTGGTGTGTTTCCTCCAAAATATCATTGCCTTTCAAGCAGGATAGATAATATGTGGCTATTCCTGTTTTATTATGTTTCTCTCCCCTTTTTTGTCCTTTTCCTCCCACCTTGTTGTCTGTTTCTTCATGTTTTCTTTCCTATTCTGTGGGTGCTGCATTCACACATTTGAAATTTGCATTTAAAACTTGCCTAACTGTGGTATTATATATGTATGGGATGGTGATCTATGCCTATAATTGTATTGAGGTTGAGATTTGGTAAAATAATCTCATGGTTTACACTGATAGTAGTCGCCAATCCAGATGCCCTCACCCAATATTGTGGTTGCGGTGGGCCCGACGGTCATTACTATAATACAGTCAGTGTCGATCAGGGGAAAATTTGGCCAACACATGGACCGTGACATGGATTCCTGGGCCGATCACATTAATTAGCATGAGCCTTATAACTCATACTGAGCCCCCATAACAGTGACATTCACAATGCTCCCATAACAGTGGCATCCAAAGTGCCCCCATAATAGTGACCTCCACAGCACCCCCCATAATAGTGACAACCACAGTATCCCCATAACAGTGACATCCACAGTGCTCCCATAACAGTGACCTCCACAGCACCCCCCATAATAGTGACATCCACAGTGCTCCCATAACAGTGACATCCACAGTGCTCCCATAACAGTGACCTCTACATTGCCCCGCATAACAGTGACAAGCACAATGACCCTATAACAGTGATCTGGGCCAGCCTTAGGTTAAATGGCACCCTGTGCGAGTAATCTTTTTGTTAATTACACAACTTAGTAGCATCCAATTTAAAACGTAACTTAAAGGGATTATCCAACCCCTAAAATGACCCTCCCCCAATCACCCACAATGCTACTGGAGGTTTGTCCTCGTTGCGGACAGCTATTGGCTGTCCCCAGCCCGTCCTGCCTTGCCATGCAGAGATCAAGTGTGATGCAGGTACCGGGGTAAGTATAACATATATGAGGTGTCTGGGCATTGGGGGAGTTATTATAGGGGTATTATCATCTGGCACATTTACAGCATATGGATATGATGTGCCATAAATATCCTGTGGTGTAAGTCCCATCTCTGGGAGCTTTTCTCATGTCAAGAACAGAGCCCCAAAGTGAAAATAGAGCAAGCCGCACATGTGTGGCCACCCCTCCATTAATCGGTACGAGAATTTCAAAAATAGCTAAGCACTGGCTATTTTCAGAAGTACCATAGCAGTGAATATAGAGGACGTCGCAGATGCTCAGTAGTAGTGGTGTCATACCAAGCTTGTTACATAAATCCAGTACCAGAACCAAGCTCATTAAATAAAGCACACAAACCAATTACATAATGCACCAAAAACAAGCTCATTAGATAAAACCTCACAGGGTTTTTTTGCCTTCCTCTGGATCAACTTGCAGGATGACAGGCCGAACTGGATGGACAAATGTCATTTTTTCGGCCTTATGTACTATGTTACTATGTTACAGCACCAGATCAAAAAAACGCTTAATACAAATGTCATTTGCATAGTCAGGTTAGCCTTTGCCATATAAGTATGTAACTACAGTTCCCAGTACGGCCCAAACAGGTGTAAAGGTATGCTTGGAGTGGTAGTTTCACAAAAGAGAATTCCACCACCCATCATCACACTGTAGACAATATGAGTCGGCTACAACACTGATGACATGGAGCTAGTGGCAGAATAGACATATATATAGTGGCTTACAGGGGACACCTCCTCTTAATCTGTCTCGCCATGACCTGCCTAGATGTCTATGGTTTCTCGCCTTACCATCACACCCAATACAGTAACACACCCTACATACTAACACAACCTTTCAGTGCCACATGCTACGCTATGAGTATAATAGCAACATACTCTGTGCCCCTGAATACAGCCATGGCACATAATATGACCCCAATAAATAAAAAAAACACACACGCACACTGCCCTTAATGGTGGTACCCCTTATAGATAGTGCCACACACTGTGGCCCTGTACTGTATATATAGCTTCAAGCTCTGTGCCCCAGTATATAGCTCCAGGTTCTGTGATCCCGTTATATAGCGCCTCATACTCTGTGTGCCATTACTATGGTGTCAGATTCTGTGCCCCCTATAGCGTGCCTTATGCAGCTACGGCATGCGCCTACACCACAAAATAAGTACTGAATAGCGTGGCAGGGAACCAATGGTTCCCCTGTCCCACCAGCTCAGATACAATTGCGTAACTCCCAACTTTGAAAATTCCAAGGAGAGAGCCTTACTGCCAGTGGCGTAATAGGGTGGTCCATGAAAAAGTTGCCCGCTTCCAATATCTCCAAATCAAACTGCCTAATAGTAAATCTATCTTAGTTATCCATAGCAACCAATGAGAGCTCCGCTTTCATTTTTTCAGAGCCCTGTAGGAACTAAAAGCTGAGCTCTGATTGATTGCTATGGGCAACTAAGACAAATTTACTATTAGGCGGTTTGATTTGGAGATGGGATACTTTTAGAACTTACTTGGTCCCACAGCTAATTATTTATATGTATATATAATTTTTATTGATTAATATAAAGTTTTACATATACAGATAGTGCATTGTTTTAGAATGATTTTTATAGAGATATCCACACAGGTGGACAAATATAGAAACCGTATGATGCAAATACCCCTCCCTTCCCCCCTCCCCTATCTAACTGTCCTGCAGAGAGACGACATTAACTGACCACATCTAAAAGAGCAGAAAACAGAAAAGAAAAATACTATATCTAATACGGTAGGCGCGATATAAAAAATATCCTATACATTGGAATGTCACAAAATAATATCAGGTACGGCTGTAAAAAGCAGGCCAAGAGCCATGGGTATGTTCATATCATTTGCCCCGATATGGACATTTGCCCTCTTAAACAATCCCTCGTCAACGTCACAGACGCTAATCCAGGGACCGCAAACTAACCCCCCATATTTTCATAAACTTGGCAGGACATCTCCTTTTCAGGTAGACCCCCTTTCAAATCGTAAAAATTGTGTTTAAGCGATTCACAAAATCCTGTCTGGTAGGCGGGCTACTCTGTATCCAATGTTTAGCAATCAACACTCTTGCCTGGAAAAGCATTCTTTGAATACACAAGGATATTTTATCATCACGTCCTGGTGATTCTAAAATTCCCACCACACCCTTTGTATCTGTATCTGAGTTGTTTTAGCAATGATCCTGATTACTCCTTCCCAGTAGGCCCTCAACTCAGAGCACTTCCAGAACATGTGTAACAAGGAAACATCCGTCCCTTTACAACTAGGGCATTTCGAGTCTGTCTGCAATCCTATATTATACAGCAACACAGGGGTTCTATATGCTCTGTGTACCAGATATATCTGGGACAATCTCTGTACCTCACTAAGCATAAGACTAGGGGTTAAGGACAGGATTGTATCCCATTGTTCCTGGGAGATGCCACCAACGTCTCGTTCCCATTTATCTTTTACTGACCAACAACTTGATGAGTTACATTTATTAAATAGATGTCAATAGATAAGAGAGATGAGTCCCTTGTAGTGATGAGCAGCATAGGCAATATTCGTTTTTGCGATATTTTGCTAATTTTTGGCCTAATATTTACAATTAATTTGCAAATTCTATCATTTGTTATCTATTCTCCAGTCATTATTTTCTTGATTGCAAAAATTGATGATGTAATATGCGCATATTGCGCGTGCAATACAGGCATGGGTCACTTCTGCTACATTTTTCAAGCTGCTAGAAGTTTCCTGAGACTGGAGAAAATGCACAGTACAGTAATTCCTATCACACTATCTAACACCCTGCACTGGGACCTATCAGCTACACTGTATCACTATCTAACCTACACTAACTATCTGTATTATATATATGAGCTATCTAATGTAATTGACATAGCAATGTAAATGACTCAGCAAAGCACAGAGCACAGCAATGACACTGCTTTCTCTTTCTCTCTCTCTCAGAACTGCAAAAAACTGCAGAAAATGTCTGCTGGGGAGGTTTTAATATAGTAAGGGGTAGGCAACTTTCCTATTGGTTGCTAGGAATGTTGATAAGCTCAGACAAAGATATTGCAGCCTTCTCATTGGCCCACAAGCAAGAAGAAGTGAGGGTACTGATGAAAAAAATCTAGAATATTTGCAATTACGAAGATATAGCACTATATTCGAAATCTTCTCGAAGTGCCGATATTCGCGATAACAATTTGTGATTAGAATATTCGCGATCAACACTAACCCTTAGCACGACCACCACAGAGCAGCAAACCATCTTTAAATTGCGCTTGATATGCTTGTCTCAGTTGAAGGTATTGGTAAAAGACATTTCTAGGAAGACCAAACTCTGCCTGAAGCTGTGTAAGGCTACTTTCACACTAGCGTTCGGGCGGATCCGTTCTGAACGGATCCGCTCATAATAATGCAGACGGAGGCTCCGTTCAGAACGGATCCGTCTGCATTAAAATTGCAAAAAAAAAGCTAAGTGTGAAAATAGCCTGGGACGGATCCGTCCAGACTTTCAATGTAAAGTCAATGGGGGACGGATCCGCTTGAAGATTGAGCCACATTGTGGCATCTTCAAACGGATCCGTCCCCATTGACTTACATTGTAAGTCTGGACGGATCCGCACGCCTCCGCACGGCCAGGCGGACACCCGAACGCTGCAAGCAGCGTTCAGCTGTCCGCCTGTCCGTGCGGAGGCGAGCGGAGCGGAGGCTGAACGCCGCCAGACTGATGCAGTCTGAGCGGATCCGCTCCATTCAGACTGCATCAGGGCTGGACGGCTGCGTTCGGGTCCACTCGTGAGCCCCTTCAAACGGAGCTCACGAGCGGACCGACGAACGCTAGTGTGAAAGTAGCCTAAACGACTTAATACTCCCTCCCGAATGGATCTGATGGAGGAAAAGAATACCCCTTTCCTCCCACAGGGAGAAGCCTTCTAATCAAAACATTTCTGGCAATTGCGGATTGCGCCAAATTGGTGTATAAAATAAAATTGGTGCATAAAATCCCTCGATACCAATTATTTTTTTAAACCTAGACCAGACCCTGGTTATCAGAGAGATGATGGGATAGCTCCCAGAGGGTCCCAACTCTAAGTGCTGTCCTCACCCCTTAAAGTGTTGTAGAAGAGAAGCAATAAAGTAAAGTCATGGGTTTGGAAGAGAAAGTCCCCCCTCCTCCTTACTCCTTTGAAGAGTGTCCATACGTATCCTAGGCTGTTGTTTTTTCCACACCAAGGACCGGAAGATACCTTGAATCTTATAGAATATCCGCTGTGGAATCCTGATTGGAGAGTTGTGTAATATTTAAAGCAATTGGGGCATGAATATAATTTTAATTAAATTACATCTGCCTACCACTGAAAGAGGTAATTTACACCAAACAATAGCCTTTTCGGTAAATTTAGCGATTAGAGGGTCAATATTATTTTTAACATATTGTGTTAGCATTGGTGTTATCATAACCCACAGCTTTAAATATCTGGGTGTTATCTGTAACTGGAAGTGAAAGAGGGTCAAGTGGAAGGATTACAGACTTGTCCCAGTTAATTGTCAACCCTGACCTATTCCCAAAGTCGATAATATAATTCATAATAGGGTGAATAGATTGCTCCAGATTTCCCACATACAGGAGCATGTCATCAGCCTATAGGGAAACCCTTTCTTCACCTGAGCCCCCCTCCACCCAGGAGAACGCAAGATGCAGGATAGGGGTTCAATGGTAACCACAAATAGTAAAGGGGATAATGGACAACCCTGTCTCTATCCCCTATGCAATGTAAATTGTGGAGATAATTCCCCAATGACTCTAATCCTTGCCGCTGGCGAACTATAAAGCAGCTTGACCCAGGACATAAATCTACAACCAAACCCCATGGCCTCCATAACCACCCATAAGTATTCCCACTCCACGCAGTTAAAAGCTTTGGCAGCATCTAAAGATAATATTGCCCAGGAGCCTCCAGTATCCATAAGGACTTTGAAGGTTGAAAAAAAGCCTCCGAAGATTAAAGGGGTTGTCCGGGTTCAGAGCTGAACCCAGATAAACCTCTATTTTCACCCAGGAAGCCCCCTGACTTGAACATCGGAGCAGTTCATGCTCTGATGCTCTCCTTTGCACTGCGCTAAATCCATCAGGGCAAAGGCTCTTTTGTTTACAATAACACACTGCTGGGCGTAGGCTTCCACCCAGCAGTGTGTTCGGTGACGTCACCGGCTCTGATGGGAGGGCTGGAGGGACTGGCTTGAGCAGCGCTAAAGCCTGACCATCAGTGCTGGTGACATCACTGGGCTCCCTGAGCAGCTGGAAGAAGAGGCTTCAGCGCTCCTGCAAGGGACCCGGTACGTCACAGAGTCTAAGAAAACTTCACTTCTGGTGAAGAATTTCCTATAAGAAAACGGGGCTTCAGAAACATGTGGAAAAGGTAGAACATGGATGTATGTTATATGTATGTCTGTCTTGTACTAATGGAACAAAGTCCTCAATCCCGGACAACCCTTTTAATAGATGTACTCTTGTCAGGCATAAAGCCAGATTGGTCCTCATGTATGAGGGAAGTAATGACCTTATTGGCCAAAACCTTTGCTAGTATTTTCACATCGGTTGGCAGAAGGAAAATGGGCCTATAGGATTCAGGCAGAGTTGGGTCTTTACAGGGTTTTGGTATCACCACCACCACCGCTTCCCACATAGATGCCGGTAGCTTCCCCAGTCTCAAAGCCTCATTAAAGTAGGGGGGATAATGGAGACTCCATTATTAGGGGAACAGATAGGGAAATCTGTCACAAAGACCGTGATCGCCGAACAGTGTGCTGTCTTCCTGGCGCTAGAGTTCGACACATCGCGGATCGGGTTGACAGATTACTGGGAGGGGCTGGAGACGATCCAGCGGTCATGGTCCATATCGGAACCAATGACAAAGTTAGAGGTAGGTGGAGAGTCCTTAAAAATGATTTCAGGGATTTAGGTCAAAAGCTGAGGGCAAGGACCTCAAAGGTAGTATTTCCCGAAATACTGCCTGTACCACGAGCCACACAAGAAAGGCAACGGGAGATTAGGGAGATTAACAAGTGGCTCAAGAACTGGTGTAGGAAGGAGGGGTTTGGGTTCCTGGAGAACTGGGCCGATTTTTCTATCGGCTACAGGCTCTATCGTAGGGACGGGCTGCTCCTCAATGGGGAAGGGGCAGCTGTGTTGGGGAAGAAGATGGCTAGAAGGTTGGAGGAGTGTTTAAACTCGGGACTGGGGGGAGAGTAATTACATTATAGGAGGGGAAGATAGTGCAGATAGAGACCGGGGGCAAGGTAGTGGGACTGGGGGAAGAATGGAAGGAGGGACTAGAACAGTTCAGAAGGAAAGGTGTAGGGTAAAAAATATACATAAACCTCTCAAATGTATGTATACTAATGCCAGAAGCCTGACTAATAAAACTGGTGAACTGGAATTAGTGATGTGTGAGGAGGACTATGACATAGTGAGAATAACTGACACATGGCTTGGATGATAGCTATGACTGGGCGGTTAATGTACAAGGTTACAGTCTGTTTAGAAAGGATCGTCAAAACCGGAGAGGGGGAGGGGTCTGCCTTTATGTAAAGTCCAGTCTAAAGCCCACACTCCGCAAAGATATAAGTGAGGGACATGAACATGTGGAGTCACTGTGGGTAGAGATACATGGAGCTAAAAACAACAATAAATTACTAATAGGAGTTTACTATAAACCACCTAATATACCAGAGTCCACAGAAAATCTACTACTAAACGAGATAGACGAGGCGGCAAATCATAATGAGGTGGTTATTATGGGGGACTTCAACTACCCAGATATAGACTGGGAAACTGAAACTTGTATATCTCATAAGGGAAACAGGTTCTTAGCAATAACCAAAGACAATTACCTCTCCCAACTGGTTCAGGACCCGACTAGAGGGACGGCCATACTGGACTTAGTATTAACCAATAGGCCTGACAGAACAACAGACGTGCAGGTTGGGGGACACCTGGGAAATAGTGACCATAAAGTAATAACCTTCCAATTATCATTCAAAAGAGCGTTTCTACAGGGAGGAACAAAAATACCAAACTTCAAAAAAGCTAAATTTAGCCAACTAAGAGAGGCCATAGGCCAAACTAACTGGGACAAAGTCCTCAAAAATAAAAATACAGCCACAAAATGGGATATCTTTAAAAACATCCTAAAATCTCATTGTGAGAGGTGCATACCGTATGGTAATAAAAGGTTAAGGAACAAAAAGAAACCAATGTGGATAAATAGAACTGTAAAGAAATCAATAAATGACAAAAAGAAAGCATATAATTCACTGAAACAGGAGGGGAGCACGGAAGCACTGAAAAACTATAAGGAAAAAATTAGAACATGTAAAAAAACAAATAAAAGCGGCCAAACTAGAGACCGAGAGATTAATTGCCAAAGAGAGTAAAACTAACCCTAAAATGTTCTTCAATTATATAAATGTTAAAAAGTATAAATCTGAAGGTGTCGGCCCTTTAAAGAGTAATGAGGGGGAAGTCGCAGAGAGCGATGAGGAGAAAGCAAAGCTGTTAAATATTTTTTTCTCCAATGTATTCACTGAGGAAAATAAATTGTCAGATGACATGCAGAATGCAAAAATAAATTCCCCATTAAAAGTGTCCTGTCTGACCCAGGAAGAAGTACATCAGCGACTTAAAAAGATTAAAATAGACAAATCGCCAGGACCGGATGGCATACACCCCCGTATCCTAAAGGAATTAAGTAATGTCATAGCCAGACCCTTATTTCTGATATTTGCAGACTCTATACTGACAGGGAATGTCCCACAGGATTGGCGCATGGCATATGTGGTGCCAATATTCAAAAAGGGGCCAAAAACAGAGCCTGGAAACTATAGGCTGGTAAGTTTAACATCTGTTGTGGGTAAACTGCTTGAAGGTTTTCTGAGAGATGCTATATTAGAGCATCTCAACGGAAATAAGCAAATAACGCCATATCAGCATGGCTTTGTGAGGGATCGGTCATGTCAGACTAATTTAATCAGTTTCTATGAGGAGGTAAGTTCTAGACTTGACAGCGGCGAATAAATGGATGTCGTATATCTGGACTTCTCCAAAGCATTTGACACTGTACCACATAAAAGGTTAGTATATAAAATGAGAATGCTCGGACTGGGAGAAAACATCTGTAAGTGGGTAAGTAACTGGCTCAGTGATAGAAAACAGAGGGTGGTTATTAACGGTACACACTCAGATTGGGTCACTGTCACTAGTGGAGTACCTCAGGGGGTCAGTATTGGGCCCTATTCTCTTCAATATATTTATTAATGATATTGTAGTAGGCTTGCATAGTAAAGTATCAATTTTCGCAGATGACACTAAACTGTGTAAAGTAATCTACACTGATGAGGACAGTATACTACTACAGAGCGATCTGGATAGATTGGAGGCTTGGGCAGATAAGTGGCAGATGAGGTTTAACACTGATAAATGTAAAGTTATGCACATGGGAAGGAATAATGCAAGTCACCCGTACATACTAAATGGTAAAACACTCGGTAACACTGACATGGAAAAGGATCTAGGAATTTTAATAAACAGCAAACTAAGCTGCAAAAACCAGTGTCAGGCAGCTGCTGCCAAGACCAACAAGATAATGGGTTGCATCAGAAGGGGCATAGATTCCCGTGATAAGAACATAGTCCTACCACTTTACAAATCGCTAGTCAGACCACACATGGAGTACTGTGTACAGTTCTGGGCTCCTGTAAACAAGGCAGACATAGCAGAGCTGGAGAGGGTCCAGAAGAGGGCATCTAAAGTAATAACTGGAATGGGGCAACTACAGTACCCTGAAAGATTGTCAAAATTAGGGTTATTCACTTTAGAAAAAAGATGACTGAGGGGAGATCTAATTAATATGTATAAATATATCAGGGGTCAGTACAGAGATCTATCCCATCAGCTATTTATCCCCAGGACTGTGACTGTGACGAGGGGACATCCTCTGCGTCTGGAGGAAAGAAGGTTTGTACACAAACATAGAAAAGGATTCTTTACGGTAAGAGCAGTGAGACTCTGGAACTCTCTGACTGAGGAGGTGGTGATGGTGAGTACAATAAAGGAATTCAAGAGGGGCCTGGACGTATTTCTGGAGCGTAATATTATTACAGGCTATAGCTACTAGAGAGGGGTCGTTGATCCAGGGAGTTATTCTGATTGCCTGATTGGAGTCGGGAAGGAATTCTATATTCCCCTAAAGTGGAGAAAATTGGCTTCTACCTCACAGGGTTTTTTTTTTTTTGCCTTCCTCTGGATCAACTTGCAGGATAACAGGCCGAACTGGATGGGCAAATGTCTTTTTTCGGCCTTATGTTACTATGTTACTATGTAAAGGTATCTAGTAGGTGAGGGAGAGAAATTTCTTGATATCTTCTAAAGAACTCTGACGGAAAGCTGTCAGAGCCCGGGGTGTTCTCATTTGGGAAAGAAACTAGAGCTTCCCGGAGTTCCTCCAATCCCAAAGGCTCATCTAGGTACCTGACCAATTCCAGGGACAGCGTAGGATTAGAGATAGCAGCAAGGTAGTATTTTATATCTCTCGCATCCATCAGCAGTTTAGAGGTGTACGGACGCCACGGACACCATCACCTCTTTTAGCACATCACACAAATACAGTGGCGGAATATAAATGGCAATAAAAAAAAAGTGTATCTTGTATAAAGAACAGTGTAGGCATACATCAGGATCAACGTCACTGAAGTAGCATTCAAAAGGAATGGCCCTGTGTACCAGGATACTAACCCCCCTGGAGTGTGTAGAGAAGGTGGAAGAATAGGCATGCGAGATCCACGGTTTAAGCAGCAATCTCTGGGATTGCTTAGAAAGATGCGTTTCAATAAGACATACATAATATGGCTGGCTGGTAGTTCTGTACAGCCATAAAGACTGCTTGATGTTTTTGGCATCTCCCAGGCCCCTGACATTCCAAATCAAACTTTGAGCCTAGAAATGTGTGTACGTGGTCTCTCTGCAGTATCCCACTCATTGCAAACAGATAACAAAGAAACCCCAACAGAAATAGCTCCAGTTGTCCCACGCAGGGGACATGAGGTACAGAAAGCTCCTGAAGCCAGCAACAGCATAAAACAATGATAAATAATGACAACCTAGTTTTGTTAACACACTGCTGTAAAGCAAAGTTGCGATGTGCATGTATCCTCTAAACCGAGCCCCGAGCTGCAGGAAAACATACAGTCATGTGAAAAAATTAGGACACCCTTTGAAAGCATGTGGTTTTTTGTAACATTTTTAATAAAAGGTTATTTCATCTCCGTTTCAACAATACAGAGAGATTAAAGTAATCCAACTAAACAAAGAAAACTGAAGAAAAGTCTTTTCAAGATCTTCTGTAAATGTCATTCTACAAAAATGCCTATTCTAACTGAGGAAAAAGATAGGACACCCTTGCCCCTAATAGCGAGTGTTACCTCCTTTGGCTGAAATAACTGCAGTGAGACGGTTCTTGTAGCCATCTACCAGTCTTCGACATCGGTCTGAGGAAATTGTACCCCACTCCTCAATGCAGAACTTTTTCAGCTGTGAGATGTTTGAGGGGTTTCTTGCACGTACAGCCCTTTTCAAGTCACCCCACAGCATCTCAATGGGATTCAAATCTGGACTTTGACTTGGCCATTCCAGGACTCTCCATTTCTTCTTTTTCAGCCAATCTTTGGTTGATTTACTAGTATGTTTTGGGTCATTGTCATGTTGCATGGTCCAGTTCCGCTTCAGCTTTAATTTTCTAACTGATGGTCTCACATGTTCTTCAAGCACCTTCTGATACACAGTAGAATTCATCGTGGATTCTATGATGGTGAGCTGACCAGGTCCTGCTGCAGTAAAGCAGCCCCAAACCATGACACTTCCACCTCCATGCTTCACAGTTGGTATGAGGTTCTTTTCTTGGAATGCTGTGTTTGGTTTACGCCAAACATGTCCTCTGCTGTTGTGTCCAAATAATTCAATTTTGGACTCATCTGTCCAAAGAACATTATTCCAGAAGTCCTGGTCTTTGTCAACTTTATCTCTGGCAAATGTCAGTCTGGCCTCGATGTTTCTCTTGGAAAGCAAAGGTTTCCTCCTTGCACACCTCCCATGCAAGTTAAACTTGTACAGTCTCTTTCTGATTGTAGAGGCATGTACTTCTACATCAACAGTAGCCAGAGCCTGCTGTAGTTCTCGAGATGACACTTTAGGGTTTTTGGAGACCTCTTTTAGCATCTTGCGGTCTGCTCTTGGGGTGAACTTGCTGGGGCGACCAGTCCTGGGCATGTTGGCAGTTGTTTTGAAAGCCCTCCACTTGTAGACTATCTTCCGGACAGTGGAATGGCTGATTTCAAAATCTTTTGAGATCTTTTTAAATCCCTTCCCAGACTCATAGGCTGCTACAATCTTTTTTCTGAAGTCCTCTGACAGCTCTTTTGCTCTCACCATGGTGCTCACTCTCACTTCAACAGTCAGGAGCACACCAAACTAAATGTCTGAGGTTTAAATAGGGCAAGCCTCATTCAACATGCAGAGTAACGATCTACTAATTATGTGCACCTGGTGTGATATACCTGTGTGAGATCTGAGCCAATTTAAGAGGGAATACATGTGAGGGTGTCCTATCTTTTTCCTCAGTTAGAATAGGCATTTTTGTAGAATGACATTTACAGAAGATCTTGAAAAGACTTTTCTTCAGTTTTCTTTGTTTAGTTGGATTACTTTAATCTCTCTGTATTGTTGAAACGGAGATGAAATAACCTTTTATTAAAAATGTTACAAAAAACCACATGCTTTCAAAGGGTGTCCTAATTTTTTCACATGACTGTATATAACATGCGGTATTTAAATGTTATGTCTAACATATATAGATGGCTAATATCAACAAAGTAGACCTATACATTAAGACAGCTCCTTGTCTAAACAGATAAATAACAGTAAGACAAAGGAGGAGGGGCGGTGGTGATAGAAAAAAAAATTTAGATACAAAGGAGGTATAATACTCATCACTATGCCCTGGCAAATAATGCGACTCCCCCAGCCATAGTCCAGTTTGAGAAGATCAGTCCTCCCGGTCATCCAGTCCCAACGGGTTCACTTAGGGAGTTCCCATTCAGGCCAAGCCAGTGGGAAGCATCTTCAGGCGATTCGAACATATGGACTGTTCCTGCAGCGGCTACTTGCAACTTGGAAGGGTAGAGCATGAAGTACTGCACATTTTTCATCGTGAGGCGTCGTTTAACATCCAGGAATTTTACTTGTCACCTTTGGACTTCTGCAGAGAAGTCTGGAAAAATGGAAACATTGTGACCATTAATCAGCTGATCCGGATGATCACGTGCTTTGTGTAGGATAGTGTCCCTATCTTGGAAATGCAGGATTCTGAGCAAAGTTGGTCTAGGGGAGTCCCCGAAGGTGGCAGACAGAACTGCATGCTGTGTGCTGGTTCTATCACAAATAATGGAAATAAAGAGTCCTGTCCAAATTTAGCTTTAAACCACTCTTCAAAGAATCGAGCAGCGTTAACCCCTTCCACTTTTCTGCCACCCCCACCAGAGATTTTTGCGACGGAACCTATTCTCCAAATCTTCTGTTTTATTTATGAGAAGAGTAATGTGGTGGATAACTTTGGCCAGGTCGCGTTTTATAGGGGGGTACTTGATCTTCCAAAAGGCCCACTCTTTCCTCCACTCCAGTAACCCTCTCATTGATTTTTCTGATGTCTTGTCTAAAAAAAGAAACGCTCTCCTGCAGTGACCCCATAGATGTATTAAGGGCCACCAGCAGTGGTGTACCTACCATATAGGCAGACAACTGCCTAAATGGGGGAGAGGTCCTGCCCCCTAATTGCGCCTGTCTTTCTAAAGCTAAAGGACCTCTGATGATGTCATCACAGGTCCTTTAAGGGAACTGCACAGTGTAAAGTGTAGTTCCCAGGTTAGAACAGTGCATCTGCCAGGACCTGTGATGATATCATATTCAACATCACAGGTCCTGCAGAATCTAGCAAAGGAATGGAAAAATTGTGTAGTTCCTAGGTTTGAAAGGTACATCTGCCAGGACCTGTGATGACATCATCACATATCCTTCAACCCCTAACAGCAAGTATTAGAAGTTCACAATCAGCTCTGAATTGATCCATACAGACTGGACTGAAATGGAGTGGTAAGAGGAGGTCCGCCACTTCTCGTCATTTACCACCCCCGCCCTGTTTTCACTCATTGCTCACTCATGTATACTACTTCAGACAGTTACAGTGACCACTACCTCATGTACCTCACAAACACAGTGACCATAATACATGACTGAACACATATTTCTGTAAACACTGAATCTACAGTATTATACCTTGTATGTCTCACATCAATACACTGCTTTGTATACAGTCAGATCCATAAATATTGGGATATCGACACAATTCTAACATTTGTGGCTCTATACACCACCACAGGGGATTTGAAATTAAACGAACAAGATGTGCTTTAACTGCAGACTGTCAGCTTTAATTTTAGGGTATTTACGTCCAAATCAGGTGAACGGTGTAGGAATTACAACAGTTTGCATATGTGCCTCCCACTTGTTAAGGGACCAAAAGTAATGGGATATTTGGCTTCTCAGCTGTTCCATGGCCAGGTGTGTGTTATTCCCTCATTATCATAATTACAATGAGCAGATAAAAGGTCCAGAGTTCATTTCAAGTGTGCTATTTGCATTTGGAATCTGTTGCTGTCAACTCTCAAGATGAGATCCAAAGAGCTGTCACTATCAGTGAAGCAAGCCATCGTTAGGCTGAAAAAACAAAACAAACCCACAGAGAGATAGCAAAAACATTAGGCGTGGCCAAAACAACTGTTTGGAATATTCTTAAAAAGAAGGAACGCACCGGTGAGCTCAGCAACACCAAAAGACCTGGAAGACCACGGAAAACAACTGTGGTGGATGACCGAAGAATTCTTTCCCTGGTGAAGAAAACACCCTTCACAACAGTTGGCCAGATCAAGAACACTCACCAAGAGAAGACTTTATCAGAGTGAATACAGAGGGTTCAACACAAGATTTAAACCATTGGTGAGCCTCAAATACAGGAAGGCCAGATTAGAATTTGCCAAACGACATCTAAAAAAGCCTTCACAGTTCTGGAACAACATCCTATGGACAGATGAGACCAAGATCAACTTGTACCAGAGTGATGGGAAGAGAAGAGTATGGAGAAGGAAAGGAACTGCTCATGATCCCAAGAATACCACCTCATCAGTGTAGCATGGTGGTGGTAGTGTCATGGCGTGGGCATGTATGGCTGCCAATGGAACTTGTTCTCTTGTATTTATTGATGATGTGACTGCTGACAAAAGCAGCAGGATGAATTCTGAAGTGTTTTGGGCAATATTATATGCTCATATTCAGCCAAATGCTTCAGAACTCATTGGACGGCGCTTCACAGTGCAGATGGACCATGACCCAAAGCATACTGCAAAAGCAACCAAATAGTTTTTTAAGGGAAAGAAGTGGAATGTTATGCAATGGCCAAATTAATCACCTGACCTGAATCTGATCGAGCATGCATTTCACTTGTTGAAGACAAAACTGAAGGGAAAAGGCCCCAAGAACAAGCAGGAACTGAAGACAGTTGCAGTAGAGGCCTGGCAGAGCATCACCAGGGATGAAACCCAGCGTCTAGTGATGTCTATGCATTCCAGACTTCAGGCTGTAATTGACTGCAAAGGATTTGCAACCAAGTATTAAAAAGTGAAAGTTTGATTTATGATTATTATTCTGTCCCATTACTTTTGGTCCTTAACAAGTGTGAGGCACATATGCAAACTTATAATTCCTACAACGTTCACCTGATTTGGTTGTAAATACCCTCAAATTAAAGCTGACAGTCTGCCGTTAAACCGAGCTTGTTAAGATTAATGCTGGTCTTCACTAGTTTTCTGTGTGTTCTGGTGGGCATGCTCCTGGAATAGGTCTGCGTCCTTGTGTGGAAACAGCTTCCAGGGGGCCCTTACTACGTTCAGTTCAATTTAGTAGAGAAACTTAGGTTTGCTTGGTTTTCGTAGTGGTTCTGTTACATGGTCATGCTGCAATGGTGTTATAATACAGACGTGGACAAAATTGTTGGTACCCTTTGGTCAATGAAAGAAAAAGTCACAATGGTCACAGAAATAACTTTAATCTGACAAAAGTAATAATAAATTAAAATTCTATAAATGTTAACCAATGAAAGTCAGACATTGTTTTTCAACCATGCTTCAACAGAATTATGTAAAAAAATAAACTCATGAAACAGGCATGGACAAAAATGATGGTACCCCTAGAAAACACAGAACATAATGTGACCAAAGGGACATGTTAATTCAAGGTGTGTCCACTAATTAGCATCACAGGTGTCTACAACCTTGTAATCAGCCATTGGGCCTATATATATGGCTCCAGGTAATCACTGTGTTGTTTGGTGATATGGTGTGTACCACACTCGACATGGACCAGAGGAAGCAAAGGAAAGAGCTGTCTCAAGAGATCAGAAAGAAAATTATAGACAAGCATGTTAAAGGTAAAGGCTATAAGACCATCTCCAAGCAACTAGATGTTCCTGTGAGTACAGTTGCACATATTATTCATAAGTTTAAGATCCATGGGACTGTAGCCAACCTCCCTGGACGTGGCCGCAGGAGGAAAATTGATGACAAATCTAAGAGACGGATAATCCGAATGGTAACAAAAGAGCCTAGAAAGACTTCTAAAGAGATTCAAGGTGAACTTCATGCTCAAGGAACATCAGTGTCAGATCGCACCATCCGTCGTTGTTTGAGCCAAAGTGGACTACATGGGAGACGACCAAGGAGGACACCATTGTTGAAAACGAATCATAAAAAAGCAAGACTGGAATATGCCAAACTACATGTTGACAAGCCACAAAGCTTCTGGGAGAATGTCCTGTGGACAGATGAGACAAAAATCGAAGTTTTTGCCAAGGCACATCAGCTGTATGTTCACAGACGAAAAAATGAAGCATATCAAGAAAAGAACACTGTCCCTACTGTGAAACATGGAGGAGGCTCTGTTATGTTCTGGGGCTGCTTTGCTGCGTCTGGCACAGGGTGTCTTGAATCTGTGCAGGGTACAATGAAATCTCAAGACTATCAAGGAATTCTAGAGAGAAATGTACTAGCCAGTGTCAGAAAGCTTGGTCTCAGTCGCAGGTCATGGGTCTTGCAACAGGACAATGACCCAAAACACACCGCTAAAAACACCCAAGAATGGCTAAGAGGAAAAAATTGGACTATTCTAAAGTGGCCTTCTATGAGCCCTGACCTCAATCCTATTGAGCATCTTTGGAAGGAGCTGAAACATGCAGTCTGGAAAAGGCACCCTTCAAACCGGACACAACTGGAGCAGTTTGCTCATGAGGAGTGGGCCAAAATACCTGCTGAGAGGTGCAGATGTCTCATTGACAGTTACAGGAAGCGTTTGATTGCAGTGATTGCCTCAAAAGGTTGCGCAACAAAATATTAAGTTAGGGGTACCATCATTTTTGTCCATGCCTGTTTCATGAGTTTATTTTTTTACATAATTCTGTTGAAGCATGGTTGAAAAACAATGTCTGACTTTCATTGGTTAACATTTATAGAATTTTAATTTATTATTACTTTTGTCAGATTAAAGTTATTTCTGTGACCATTGTGACTTTTTCTTTCATTGACCAAAGGGTACCAACAATTTTGTCCACGTCTGTAGCTATTTTTTTGTTGTAGGTCATCTTTCCCTCCCTTTGTCAGCTATTTCCCTGGGACCAGGTAGTAAATACAGTAGGACATATATATATTTGTGTATTAGCTTGGTGGACGTTAAGCTAAGGTTTCCTGTCATCGTTACTTACACAATCTTGTATAAATCATTGGCAGGTTCGGACCCTCTATTTCTGTCGTATTTGGCTTGTTTTTCACCAGGGTTCTGGTAAGTTTCTTCGCAAGCTGGTGGTTGCCATGCATTGGCACTTCTCTTTCAATGCGTGCACCTGACAAAAAAAAGCGTACATGAGTGTTCTTAACACTGATTATTTACAGTCATGTCTGCTAGGTCATCATGAACCCGAGTTTGTTAACTTCCTGGTCACAGGTTTCGTGGCAGGTTTCCACATGGGACTGGACGCGCTGCCTGAGGTCACGCATGAGTGTAGAAACTTGCAGTCTGCCCAGAGAGCACCAAAGTCAGTTGACAAGTTATTACAGACTGAGGTCGAGAAGGGGTTTCTTATAGGGCCCTTCACAGTGTCGCCATTTGAATGGTGGAGGATCAGCCCGATAGTGGTAGTTACCGGCAAGTTTAGCAAGAAAGAAAGACTGATTTATGATCTATCGGCCCCGCACGGGTCTCATATCACTAGTTTAAACTCCCTTATCCCGTCTGAAGAGGTGAGCATGAAGTATTCCACTATAGACCAGGCCATAGCAACTATTATGCAGTTAGGTCCGGGCGCCCACCTATCCAAGACTCACATATCTGATGCTTTTAAACTCCTTCCCATCATGCCTGCGCTCTGGCAATGGCACGGCATTAAATGGAGGGATTTGTATTATTTTGCCACAAAGTTAACTTTCGGCTCCAAGAGTAGCCTTTGATTATTTTATCAGTTTGTGCAGGCCCTGCATTGGATCCTGGAGTCCAAGTTCCACTTTGAACATGTTATCCACTACCTGGATGACTTTTTATTGATTAAATCCTCAAGTGGTACACCGCAGGGACTTTTTTCTCAGCTAGGTGTGCCGGTGTCACCTAAGAAGGATGAAGTTCCTGGCGAACATAGCTTGTTCGCGTTCGCCGCGGCGGGCGAACATATGCGATGTTCGGTCAGCCCCCTATACATCATCATTAAGTAAACTTTGACCCTGTACCTCACAGTCAGCAGACACATTCCAGCCAATCAGTAGCAGACCCTCCCTCCCAGACCCTCCCACCTCCTGGAGAGCATCCATTTTAGATTCATTCGGAAGCTGCATTCACAGTGAGAGGAGGGACAGTGCTGCTGCTGCTGATTCAATAGGGAAAGCGTTAGCTAGGGCATTGTTCTGTGTCCACAGACTCATCTGCTGTAAGGACAGCGTCCTGACAGCACCCCAAAAAGCCACATTTGCAAGCCCGTGTGTGTGGCCACTGGCTAGACCTCCACTCATACCGTTACAGGGTGTCATTCACTCAAATACCTTACAAATAAAAAAATTATATTTAAAATTTTTCTGTGATATAATTACATTTGCAAGCCCGTGTGTGTCAGGCCCACACAGACTGTATTGTGGCCACTGGCTAGTGGCTAGGCCTCCACTCATACCGTTACAGGGTGTCATTCACTCAAATACCTTGCAGATAAAAAAAATTATATTAAAAAAAATTATGTGATATAATCACATTTGCAAGCCCGTGTGTGTTAGACCCACACAGACTGTATTGTGGCCACTGGCTAGTGGCTAGGCCTCTACTCATACCGTTACAGGGTGTCATTCACTCAAATACCTTGCAGATTAAAAAAAAATAGATTTTAAATTTTTCTGTGATATAATCACATTTGCAAGCCCGTGTGTGTCAGGCCCACACAGACTGTATTGTGGCCACTGGCTAGGCCTCCACTCATACTGTTACAGGGTGTCATTCACTCAAATACCTTGCAGATAACAAAAATTCAATTTAAAAATTTTCTGTGATATAATCACATTTTCAAATTGCAAGCCCATGTGTGTAAGGCCCACACAGACTGTATTGTGGCCACTGACTAGTGGCTAGGCCTCCACTCATACCGTTACAGGGTGTCATTCACTCAAATACCTTGCAGATAAAAAAAATTATATTTAAAATTTTTCTGTGATATAATCACATTTGCAAGCCCGTGTGTGTCATGCCCACACAGACTGTATTGTGGCCACTGGCTAGGCCTCCACTCATACCGTTACAGGGTGTCATTCACTCAAATACCTTGCAAATAAAGAAAATTTTATTTAAAAATTTTCTGTGATATAATCACATTTGCAAGCCCGTGTGTGTCAGGCCCACACAGACTGTACTGTGCCCACTGCCCACCACTTATATAGGGTGGCACAGTACCTTGCACGCATAGTACCACTTATCTAAAAAAAATTGACAGGCAGAGGCAGGCCACGCCGCAGGGGCCGTCGTGGTTGTGGTGCTGTGATTTCCACTGGCCCTGGAATAATGCCCAGTGTTCAGAGGCCACGTACCCTGAACCCAAAAAATTCTGAGAAAATAGTTGACTGGCTTACACAGGACACCCAATCTTCAACAGCTTCCGCTAAGAACCTTGACGCACCATCCTCCTCCAGCTCAGCTTTGGTCACCTGCTCTCAAGTTACCACTCTCCCGCCCGCCACCACCACCACCACCACCACCACTACCACCACAGCCGCTTCACTTGATCCCTCAGAGGAGTTATTTACACATCAGTTGGATGAAATTAGTGATGCGCAACCATTATTGCCAGGGGATGTAGATAACAGGGATATGTCTCCGTCAGGCAGCATTACACACATGGACGTACAGTGTGATGATGATGATGATGTTGTACCCGCTGCTGCTTCCTTTGCTGAGTTGTCAGATACAAGTGAAGTGGTTGATGATGACGATGTGTCCGTGTATGCCACGTGGGTGCCTGCTCGAAGAGAAGAAGGAGGGGGAAAGTTCAGAAGGGGAGACAGAGAGAAGGAGGAGACGAGTTGGAAGCAGGGGGAGGTCGTTGCAAGGAGCTAGTGACACAGTCAGACAGCATGTATCGGCACCTGGGGTCAGCCAGACAGCACGCCAATCAACGCATGCTGTTGCCACCACCAGAATGCCGTCATTGCAAAGCTCAGCAGTGTGGCATTTTTTTTGTGTGTCTGCCTCTGACAACAGCGATGCCATTTGCAACCTGTGCCAAAAGAAACTGAGTCGTGGGAAATCCAACACCCACCTAGGTACAACTGCTTTGCAAAGGCACATGATCGCACATCACAAACGCCTATGGGATCAACACATGATGACGAGTAGAAGCAGCACACAAGCTCAAAGCCACCATCCTCCTCCTTGTCCAGCATCTTCAGCCACGTCAACCACTGATGTCCTCCTTGCCCCCTATCAACCACATGCCACTCCGCCTCTCACCTTCAGCAGTTCCATCTCATCTGCCCACAGTCAGGTGTCTGTAAAGGAAATGTTTGAGCGTAAGAAGCCAATGTCACAGAGTCACCCCCTTGCCTGGCGTCTGACAGCTGGCTTGACGGAACTCTTAGCCCGCCAGCTTTTACCATACCAGCTGGTGGAGTCTGAGGCCTTCAAAAAATTTGTCACTATTGGGACACCACAGTGGAATGTACCGGAATTATTTTTTTCAAATAAGGCAATCCCAAACCTCTACTCAGTGATTGAAAAGGAAGTCATGGCATCTCTGGCATACAGTGTTGGGGCAAGGGTCCATCTGACCACTGATACCTGGTCTGCAAAGCACGGTCAGGGTAGGTATATCACCTACACTGTGCATTGGGTCAACCTCCTGACTGCTGCCAAGCATGGAATGCGTGGCTCTGCAGCGGAGTTGGTGACACCGCCACGACTTGCAGGCAGGCCTACTGCCGCCTCCTCTACTCCTCCTACTCCATCCTCTTCCATAACCTCCTCGGCTGAGTCCTCTTCTGCTGCGGTGTCTGGCTGCACATCAACTGAATCCCCCCAGCTCCCCAGGGGCTATTCCACATCCCGGATACTACAGTGTCACGCTGTCTTGGGGTTGACTTGCCTGAAAGCAGAGAGCCACACCGGACCAGCACTCCTGTCTCCGCCATGAACGCACAGGTGGATCAGTGGCTGACCCCGCACCAACTGGAGATCGGCAAAGTGGTGTGTGACAATGGAAGCAATTTGTTGGCGGCATTGAATTTGGGCAAGTTGTCACATGTGCCGTGCATGGCACATGTGTTGAATCTCATCGTACAACGCTTTGTGTCTAAGTACCCAGGCTTACAGGACGACCTCAAGCAGGCCAGGAAGGTGTGTGGCCATTTTAGGCATTTCTACATGGACATGGCGCACTTTTCAGACATTCAGCGCCGATACATCATGCCAGTGAGGCGCTTGATTTGCGACAGCCCGACACGTTGGAATTCAACACTCCTAATGTTCGACCGCCTGCTCTAACAAGAAAAAGCCGCCAACGAGTATTTGTATGACAGGGGTGCTAGGACAGCCTCTGCGGAGCTGGGAATTTTTTTGCCACGTTACTGGACGCTCATGCGCAATGCCTGTAGGCTCATGCGTCCTTTTGAGGAGGTGACAAACCTAGTCAGTCGCACAGAAGGCACCATCAGTGACCTCATCCCATTTGTTTTCTTCCTGGAGCGTGCCCTGCGAAGAGTGCTGGATCAGGCTGTAGATGAGCGGGAAGAGGAAGAGTTGTGGTCACCATCACCACCAGAAACAGCCTTTTCATCATCGCTTGCCGGACCTGCGGCAACGCTGCAAGAGGAGTATGAGGAAGAGGAGTCAGAGGAGGAATGTGGCCTTGAGGAGGAGGAAGACCAACCACAGCAGGCATCCCAGGGTGCTCGTTGTTGTCACCTATCTGGGACCCGTGGTGTTATACGTGGCTGGGGGGAAGAACAGACCGTCAATGACATCAGTGAGGAGGAGGAACGGGAAATGAGTAGCTCGGCATCCAACCTTGTGCAAATGGGGTCTTTCATGCTGTCATGTCTGTTGAGGGACACTCGTATAAAAAGGATGAAGGAGAACAAACTGTACTGGGTGGCCACACTACTAGACCCCCGGTATAAGCAGAAAGTGGCAGAAATGTTATCAAATTACCGGAAGTCAGAAAGGATGCAGCAGTTCAAAACCACAGCTTATAAGGGGGATGTCACAGCACAACGAATCTAACAGGGGAAGAGGTGAAAGTAATCCTCGTCCTACCACGGCGGAAAGGACAGGACGCTTTACAGATGTGTTGTTGATGGAGGACATGCAGAGCTTTTTCAGTCCTACACATCGCCACAGCCCTTCGGGATCCAGCCTTAGAGAACGACTCGACCGACAGGTAGCAGACTACCTCGCCTTAACTGCAGATATCGACACTCTGAGGAGCGATGAACCCCTTGACTACTGGGTGTGCAGGCTTGACCTGTGGCCTGAACTATCCCAGTTTGCGATAGAACTTCTGGCCTGCCCCGCTTCAAGTGTTCTGTCAGAAAGGACCTTCAGTGCAGCAGGAGCCATTGTCACTGACAAAAGAAGTCGCCTCGGTCAAAAAAGTGTTGATTACCTCACCTTCATTAAGATGAATGAGGCATGGATCCCGAAGGGACTGACAGTGGGGGATACGTTTGACTATCAAAAGGCCTGATGACATGCCTTGGCCTCAAAATAGGTCCCACGATGCTGTATTTATGTTTCAAATGCGTTATTGAAAGGAGAGATTTTCCATCATCATAAAAGCATCTTGACATAGCAATAGGATATGCAATTCAGTCATACATAAATCACAATAGAAAACAAAAAAAAGAAAAATAAAACAACAGTGACAATAACAATCATCAAAGGGAGATCCAATAGTGAATACAGCTAGGAGGTAAGGTGCAATTCAATAACATCGTATAAATAAACAGTCTATACTCTACATGCCTGGAGTAGCCTTATACGACATAGCAATCATTACAATGACAGACTTTGTTGCACGTTGGCGGAGTAAGAAGAGGAAACCCAGGGTTCCCAAAGTTTTTCAAACGTTTCAAAAGTATCCATACGAATGGCTGAGAGCTTCTCATACAGCAGAATCCTATTGATTCTATCAAGAACTGCTTGATAACTTAATGTACTAGTCTTCCATTTGAATGCAATATGGATTCTGGCAGCCATTAAGATAAGTTGTGACTGTCTGAACTTGGCAAATGTCAACCAAGGGGGCTTATTCCCCAGGGGACATAAGGTGGGGGCTGGTTGGTAGTTACAACCTAGAATTGTGGAAAGCAATCTGCATACTTTTGACCATAATAGCTGGGCATGAGGACATGTCCACCAGATATGGTAAACTGTTCCATTCTCAGCACACCCCCTAAAGCAGAGTGGTGACACATCTGGGTAAATGTGGGCTAGCCTAAAAGGCACTAAATGGGTTCTATGAAGGACCTTCACAGAGGTCTCTGCCAGTGTGGTCTGCCAAGAATTTTTGGTTAAAGTTTGGGAACGGAAGAACCATTTTGAAAGAGGATATTCTACCTGTGTATCGTTCTCCCACTCCACCATATACGGGAGACGAACCCCATCAGGCGAGGGATCCAGCATTCCATACAGTCTAGACAATAGCCCTTGCCTACACAAAGAAAAGGTAACATAACGCTCAAAGGGAGTGAAGTCTAGGTCCAAGTTATCGATCCTCAAAGAGTGGAGGAATGAGAATACTTGATTAGCCCTGAACGATTCACTCCTAGGGAGGTCAAATTTATCTTTAAAATCGTTCAGAGCAATCAACCTTCCCCTAACCAAGAACCTATGTAGAGTCACACACTTGTTATCAATCCACCAGCCAAAATTGGAGGCTTTCAGACCCGGTGGGAAGGCGGGATTACCTATTAGGTGGAGAAGAGGAGAGAGTTTCAATTGCAGGGCCAGCTTAAACCTAACAGATCTCCACAATAGCAGGGTCTGGTAGGACAACGGTGAATTAGAACAAACCTTAATCGGTAGGGATAGAGAGGTCCAGAGTAGGGCTCTCCACGACCAAGGCCAAAGGAGGGACTGTTCTATCGAGACCCATAAGGGGTGCGTCTCCAGCTTAGTATGTGTCAAAAAAAGCTCGGCCAATCTAGCAGCTTTATAATACTTTATGAAGTCGGGAACTGAGAGACCCCCTTGTGTTTTATGTCAACACATGGTGGCCCGAGCTATACGGGCACGTTTATTGCCCCAGATGAACTTCAGTACATCCCTTTGCAGGTCGCGGAGGTCCCCGTCCGGGACTGGTAATGGTATAGTACGAAATAGGTAAGAGCCTGGGCAAGACTACCATCCTAATAACATGTATCCATGATATGGGTAATGTACTCCAGATTTTAAGGTCCTCTCTGATAGCCCGATATAAAGGAGCATAGTTCAGCTTATACATCATGTGAAGTTGAGTGGAGACTACCGTACCTAAATATGGAATATGATTAGGCAAATAGTGGAACTGAAAATTTTACAATAGAAGTGACTTCTAAGCGGGGGAGGTATTGCATAACATAAGCTCTGATTTTTGGTGGTTAACACGGAGCCCAGAGATCTCTGTAAAGGATTCTAGCAGTGTAAGGAGGTTTGGCAGGGAGATAAGAGGATTAGTAAGGGAAAGGAGGAGGTCATCTGCAAACAAGCTTAGCTTATGCTCGGTGCCTCCTACTTTGACTCCGGAGATATTTTGGTAGTTTCTGTTAGCAATGGCCAGAGGTTCCATCGCCAGTGCAAAAAGCGCCGGGGATAGAGGGCATCCCTGACAAGTACCCCTAAGTATTTGGATGGGGGCAGGATTCATGGACGGGAGCTTAAGGTATGCAACTGGAGAGGAGTAAAGAGCCCTGATAGCTTGTACAAATGGACCCCTAATACCCATAGACTGGAGAACCAGGTGCAAATAATCCCATGTGACAGAGTCAAAAGCTTTTTCTATGTCAAGGGCTAGGACAGCTAACGGTGTGTTCCTATTGTTTGCAACCTGAATCAGATTGAGAATTTTACATATGTTGTCTGGGGCTTCCCTACCCGGAATAAACCCCACTTGATCTTTGCCAATGAGGTTAGGAAGTAGGATATTTAGCCGACGAGCAGGAATAGACGTGAGAATTTTTGTGTCCAAGTTCAGTAATGAAATTGGTCTATAGTTGGACGGGGACAAATTATCTTTTTGGGGTTTGGGAATGACGGTTATGTTAGCCTCCAAGAAGTCAGGGTGAGGGGTATTGCCTTGCATTATATTTTTACAGAATTTGGTGACATGGGGGGGTTAACAGGGGGGCAAATTTTTTATAGTAAAGGGCTGACAGACCGTCCGGGCCAGGTGCTTTGCTTAATTTAAATGTTTTAATGAACAGTTCCACCTCCTCGTTCACAATTGCTTTGCCAAGATCACACACTGCTTCAGGAGAGGCCTGTGGTAATCTAACGGAGTTCATAAAAATGCTATGCACTTGTCCATGACTACCCGTCGCTTTAGCATAAAGTTTTTGATAAAATGTATAAAAAAGGTCTGGTATATGGTTTCTGGGTTGGAAGAAATTTGACCTGTGTTAGATCGAATCTGGAACACCTGATTAATTTTTTGCTTAGCTTTGAGTTGACGGGCCAACATCTTATCGGGCTTGTTAGCATATTTATAGTAATAGGACGCGGTCCAGCGCAGTGCTTTTTCTGTTTGATTCGAGAGAATCATGTTAATTTGAAGTTTGGCGGATTTAATCTTTCTAAGTAGATATAACGAGGGAGATCTTTGGTGGGCTTTTACTAATCTGTTAAGTTTGGACTCAAGATTTAGTAGGGTGGTATGTCTCTCTTTTTTCAGACGTGAGGCCTCCTTGATAATCTGACCCCTCATGAAGGCCTTGTGAGATAGCCAGATTACCACAGGGTCCACGTCCGGTTCAGAGTTATCCAGGAAAAATAGTTTTAACTCGTCCTGAATTCGGTCGCGAACTACAGGCCTGGTCAATAATGACTCGTTAAGCCTCCATGTAAACAGCCGACTGGTGGGGGTGGTCGGGTTAATATCCGCAATAACCATGTCATGATCCGACCATGATGCCACTTGGTGTCTACAGTAAGCTAGGTGCGGTAGAAGGGATATGGAGATTAAAATCAGATCAATGCGTGTATACAGACCGTGGGCGGAAGAGTAGTAGGTAAAACCCCTCTGAGTACCATTATGTTCCCTCCAGGAGTCAGCTATGGAAAGAGATTTCATAACCATCGTAATCTGATGTCCTAAGGCAGCTGGGCGTGGAGTGTTGGGCTGTGAGGAGCGATCCATCAAGGGGTTCAAAACAAAGTTGAAGTCTCCTGCCCAAACTATTTAGTCATATCGTAACGCCTCAAGCCTCTGGTACAAATAGGTGAAAAAGACAATCGGGTCCTCGGTTGGGGCATACACGTTCACTATACACATAACCTTCCCCTTGTATTCCCCTAATAAGATAACATAACGTCCCTCCTGGTCAGTGATGTGATCAGTAACCTGGAATGGGAATGAGTTTCGTAAGAGGGTAATGACTCCCCTGCATTTAGTGCGGAAAGTGGAAGAGAAGAATCTGGAGTATCGGGGATGGAAGTATTTGGGGTGGGACGAGGGTGTAAAATGCGACATACCCTGAATACATATTACATCTGGGTCATGTCTAATGTAAGATGTAAATGCCGTTTTGCATTTGCCCGGGGAGTTCAGGCCCCGTACATTGTGTGACAATATCTTACACATTATCCCAGCAGTATAAGGTGAAGCTTAATATGACAATTCCTCTAGACCACCAAAAGTAGTTAGTAGTGAGAGTATAGATCTCCATATAGACAATAAAACTAGTAACATAAACAAAAACAAATTCAACATTGCTGTTAGACAGCAAAACTGGCTAGGCCTAACATGGCCCGCAGCAATTAGTGGGCCTAGTGCGGAAATCAAGGGAGCAATATCCATCCCTGAATCCACAATCTTTGACCCATTAGTGAAGGGCAACAAGGACATCTGATTGGCTGTGTCCCTAGCGAATGTCCCGAATTGTACCCGTACAGGTGGTCGCATGCAACCGGCCCCAATATCAGGCTGCACAACGGGCATAAAGAAGAATCGCTCCCAAGCACTTATGCGACATATTAGGGAACTGTCCCGATCATCATCGTCCATGGACCTGCAAAACAGGACTGTACTTTCAATGGCCTGGGGACTTGGAGGTGGTGGGTACCTGAGTCCAGACTCTGGCCGGGCGCTGGGGCCTAGGAGGCGCAGTAGCTTTATCCAAGTGATCCACCTTTAAGCCGGCTTGACGCAGTTTCTCAATCCCCTCATCAGGGGTGTGGACCGTATACAGGCGCAAATTAAGTTGGAATGACAGGGCGAAGGGTAACCCCCATCTGTAGCGCACCTGAGCTTGTTGTAATGCCTGAGTTACAGGCTTCATCTCCCTACGCTTCCGGAGCGTTGTGGGAGCCAGGTCCGCATAAATGTGCACCTCAGGTGGAAGGTCCGACAGGGCTGTCAAATTTCGGGCAGCACTTAGGATCATGTCTCTCATCTCTGGGTAATGTAACTTTAGAACCACATCCCTAGGGGTATCAGGGATGCGTGGTTTCCCCAGGGCCCTATGAATTCTGTCCATCTGTAATTGACTCAGTTGGGCCTGAGGGAGTAAGGCGGTAAACAGCGCGCCAATTGTGCCTGGGAGGTCCTGAAAGGATTCAGGTAAGCCCTTTATACGCAGGTTCCCTCTTCTGTACCTGTTCTCCAGGTCCTCGATTTTCGTCTCTAGGGCTTGTAGCTGGAGGGAGTGTGCGTCAATGTCCTCCCTGTCAGTCCCTATGGCGTCAGCCAATTCGTCCTGGACTCTAGGTCTGATACCCTATTCCCCGCCTCTGGCGGGAGAATTCTGCAACCGCCTGCGAGAGCTCGGTTTTGAAAAAGGCTGCTATATCAGTATATTATTCTGCCTGACCTGCTTGCGATGTCACCGCTTCCGCGCGGAGTTCACTTTCAATAGAGGAGGCCGGGCTTGCCGGGGAAGCTGCCTTGTCAGCCATGATGGAATGCCTCGTGGTCCGGAAGATCTCCGGTATAGTCTGTGAGGCGGCAGGCTTCCCGGGATTTTCGTTCCCCTTTTGCCTCGGGCAGTCTTCTGTGACCCCTGCATGGGTGTTCAGGGCTTGTGGAGCTGAATGAACTGCGCTAATGAAGGGAAAATGCCAGCGGTCGGAGCGGAGCTCACAGAGACATGTCTTCCCTGTAAGCCGCGCGCATGCGCCCCCCACGCTGCTGTATTTAATGTCTTCATACCGGATGACTTTCATGAATTCTCCGCCACCAACTAGGGTTCAAGCCGCAATGTTTTAGTCAACTTTCTGAAAACATCATTTTTTCCGGCCGCGGCTGCAACAATACCTAATTTTTCAGGTATGTGTACATGCCTAAATTTTCTGGCCTCTAGTGCTGCACTGTGGCTGCAAAAACAAAAAAAAAAAAAAACATGTGTCAATTCCCCTTTGTGATCGGTACCTTGTTGTGGTGAAGGGGCTTGCTTATCACAATGAAGCGATCGTCACCTCTATGAGTGTGTTGGCAATGTTGCCACACCCCAGATAAGGCCGTTGCTTCATTATGATCAGACTAAAAGCGATCGGCTGGATAATTTTTCATAGAAAAAACATTATAATTTTATTTATTTTTTTAAGTTGTATGGGTTTTTAATACATAAAATAAACTATTAAGAGACTTTATTATGATTTTTTTATTAGAAATAATGCAGACAATTTAAAAAATCCCCATCATTCCAATACAAAGCAAGTACAGAGCTTAGAACAAAATTATTTCAGGATGTCGTTAATTTGACAATGATTAATCAATTCGACACACGTCCCCGGATAGGGGACGTAACAGGATTAAACTGATGAGAATAGTACTACAGAAAATACCACTCATATTGGGTGTGACAGTAAATTGCCCGGCGCAGACGCAGTGACCGTGGCGTGGATTTAAACAAAGGGGAGGGAGCCAGCGTTTTTTTAATCTCCCCGTTCGAAAAATCTATTCAATTCACCTTTCGGGGACCCTTGGTGTTGTACGTGGCTGGGTGGAGGAAGAAACCTTCAATGACATAAACGGGACATGGCTAGCTTGGTATCCAACCTTGTGAAAATGGGAAGTTTGCGGTTGGGCAAATGGACTGTTTGCAGTTGTTTGCGGTGCATTAAAAGGGGAGTTTGGTCTGTCAATGTCTGTGAAGCGGGCGTAACCCTTACACTACCTGATCGATACAACATCATACCTGATCGTATACACACACTGGATGTTTTAAACCACGTTGTTCAAAAAAAATTAAGATTTATGCCCTTTATGGATTAAAATCCAACTCTGCGTCAACTATGTAATTTTTCATGGGAGTTTTGCCATGGATCCCCCTCTGGCATGCCACTTTTCCATCACTACTGTGGCTAGAAAGAGTCCCTGTGGGTTTTAAAATTCGCCTGCCTATTGAAGTCAATGGCGGTTCGCCCGTTCGCAAACATTTGCAGAAATTCGCGTTCGCCGCTCGCGAACGGAAAATTTTATGTTCGCGACATCTCTAATCAGGATAGCTCAGTGCACTTAGACCTGGCCATGTGGGACCATTTTCTGAGCCACTGGAACGGGGTTTCTTTTTTCATCCCCGCCGCCAGTAATTTGCCTCCCATGGTCTTTTCTGATGCGGCAGCTGGTTATGGTTTTGCTGCTATTTTTGGCACCCACTAGTTGGCGGGTACTTGGCCCAATGAATATATTGGCATTCATTGTCTACTGTCACTCAGAATGCGTGCTGTCTTATAACACTGTCTGGTCTTATCTGGCTGGGGTTCAACATTTCACCGCCCTTAGTTATCCTGATAGGGGGTCCTTGTTTTCCGCCCATGTCATAAAAGCTGCCTTAAGGATTTTAGAGAAGACACTCTCGGAAGGCTTACCACGCATAGTGGGTATTACCGGTAAAGTCTTTCGAGACTTGTCCGATATGTTGGATAGAGACCCTTTTGGGGTCCTCCCTAGTCTGGTGCTCAAAGCTGCTGTCTACCTTGCATTTTATGACTTCATGAGACCCGGCGAGTTCACTCGTACTACCACTAATAGCAAATTGCGGAACGCGCACGGACACCATGTGTGATTTGCGGACCGCAAAACACATCGCAGTCGTGTGCATGCGCCCTTATTGGAAGAGCGTCTTTCCCCAACAGCAATTTTAAGGTCTCTCCACAGGTGTTCAATGGGATTTAGATCTGGACTCATTGCTCGAACTCTCCAGCGCTTTGTTGCCATCCATTTCTGGGTGCTTTTTGACATATGTTTGGGGTCATTGTCCTGCTGGAAGACCCAAAATCTCAGACGCAAACCCAGCTTTCTGACACTGGGCTCTCCAGTGTGACCCAAAATTCATTGGTAATCCAGATTTCATGATGCCTTGCACACATTCAAGGCACCCAGTGCCAGAGGCAGCAAAACAACCCCAGAACATGAACCTCCACCATATTCCACTGTAGGTACTGTGTTCTTTTCTTTGTAGGTCTCATTTCGTTCCCGGTAAACAGTAGAATAATGTGCTTTACCAAAAAGCTCTATCTTGGTCTTATCTGTCCACAAGACATTTTCCCAGAAGGATTTTGACTTACTCAAGTTCTTTTATGCAAAATGCAGTCTTGCTTTTTTATGTCTCTGTGTCAGCAGTGGGGTCCTCCTGGGTCACCTGCCATAGTGTTTCATTTCATTTAAATGTCGACGGATAGTTCGCGCTGACACTGATGCTCCCTGAGCCTGCAGAACAGCTTGAATATCTTTGGAACTTGTTTTGGGGTGCTTATCCACCATCCGGTCTATCCTGCGTTGACACCTTTCATCAATTTTTCTCTTCCGTCCACGCCCCCAGGGAGATTAGCTACAGTGCCATGGGTTACAAACTTCTTGATAATGTTGCGCACTGTGGACAAAGGCAAATCTAGATCTTTGGAGATGGACTTGTAAATTTGAGATTGTTGATATTTTTCCACAATTTTGGTTCTCAAGTCCTCAGACAGTTCTCTTCTCCTCTTTCTGTTGTCCATGCTTAGTGTGGTGCACACACACAATGAAAAGACTAAGGGCTCTTTCACACTTGCGTTCTTTTCTTCCGGCATAGAGTTCCGTCGTCGGGGCTCTATGCCGGAAGAATCCTGATCAGTTTTATCCTAATGCATTCTGAATGGAGAGAAATCCGTTCAGGATGCATCAGGATGTCTTCAGTTCCGGACTGGAACGTTTTTTGGCCGGACAAAATACCGCAGCATGTTGCGCTTTTTGCTCCGGCCAAAACTCCTGAAGACTTGCCGCAAGGCCGGATCCGGAATTAATGCCCATTGAAAGGCATTAATCCGGATCCGGCCTTAAGCTAAACATCGTTTCGGCGCATTGCCGGATCCGACGTTTAGCTTTTTCTGAATGGTTACCATGGCTGCCGGGACGCTAAAGTCCTGGCAGCCATGGTAAAGTGTAGTGGGGAGCGGGGGAGCAGTATACTTACCGTCCGTGCGGCTCCTGGGGCGCTCCAGAGTGACGTCAGGGCGCCCCACGCACATGGATGACGTGATCACATGGCACGTCATCCATGCGCATGGGGCGCTCTGACGTCATTCTGGAGCGCCCCGGGAGCCACACGGACTGTAATTATACTGCTCCCCCGCTCCCCGCTCCTACTATGGCAACCAGGACTTTAATAGCGTCCTGGGTGCCATAGTAACACTGAAAGCATTTTGAAGACGGATCCGTCTTCAAATGCATTCAGTTCACTTGCGTTTTTCCGGATCTGGCGTGTAATTCCGGCAAATGGAGTACACGCCGGATCCGGACAACGCAAGTGTGAAAGAGCCCTTAGTGAACTGCTCTCCTTTTTATATGCTTTCATGGGTCATTTTTATATTGCCCACACCTGTTACTTAACCCCTTAAGGACTCAGCCCTATTTCACCTTAAGGACTTGGCCATTTTTTGCAAATCTGACCAGTGTCACTTTAAGTGCTCATAACTTTAAAACGCTTTGACTTACCCAGGCCGTTCTGAGATTGTTTTTTTACCCAAAATTTTGAAAAATTAGCAAATTTCAAAGTTTCAGTTTCTATACTTCTGTAATACATAGTAATACCCCCAAAAATTGTGATGACTTTACATTCCCCATATGTCTACTTCATGTATGTAGCATTTTGGGAATGATATTTTATTTTTTGGGGATGTTACAAGGCTTAGAAGTTTAGAAGCAAATTTTGAAATTTTTCAGAAATCTTCAAAATCCCACTTTTTATGGACCAGTTCAGGTTTGAAGTCATATTGTGAGGCTTAGATAATAGAAACCTCCCATTCCACCTAGAAACTACACCCCTCAAGGTATTCAAAACTGTTTTTTCAAACTTAATTAACCCTTTAGGTTTTCCACAAGAGTTAATGGCAGATTGAGAAACAATTTCAAAATTTCTATTTTTTGGAAAATTTTCCAATATAATCTATTTTTTCCAGGAGTAAAACAAGGATTAACTGCCAAAAAAAACACTAAATGGGTTGCCCTGATTCTGTAGTTTGCAGAAACACCCCATATGTGGTCGTAAACTACTGTTTGGCCGAACGGGAGGACATAGAAGGAGGGGAACACCATATGGGTTTTGGAAGGCGGATTTTGCAGGACTGGTTTTGTTTCTACCATGTCCCATTTGAAGCCCCCCGTTGCACCCCTAAAATAGAAATTTCAAAAAAGTGAATCCATCTAAGAAAGTACACCCCTAAAGGTATTCAAAACTGGGTTTACAAACTTTGTTAACCCTTTAGGTGTTCCACAAGAGTTAATGGCAGATGGAGAAACAATTTCGATATTTTTTTTTTTTTGAAAATTTTCCAATATAATCAATTTTTCCAGGAGTAAAACAAGGGTTAACTGCCAAACAAAACTCAAAATGGGTTGCCCTGATTCTGTAGTTTGCAGAAACACCCCATATGTGGTCGTAAACTACTGTTTGGCCGAACAGGAGCACATAGAAGGAGGGGAACACCATATGGGTTTTGGAAGGCAGATTTTGCAGGACTGGTTTTGTTTATACCATGCCCCATTTGAAGCCCCCTGTTGCACCCCTTGAATAGAAATTCCCAAAAAGTGACTCCATCTAAGAAAGTACACCCCTCAAGGTATTCAAAACTGGGTTTACAAACGTTGTTAACCCTTTAGGTGTTCCACAAGAGTTAATGGCAGATGGAGAAACAATTTAGAAATCTCAATTTTTTGGAAATTTTTCCAATATAATACATTTTTTCCAGGAGTAAAACAAGGGTTAACTGCCAAAAAAAACTCAAAATGGATTGCCCTGATTCTGTAGTTTGCAAAAACACCCCATATGTGGTCGTAAACTACTGTTTGGCCGAACAGGAGCACATAGAAGGAGGGGAACACCATATGGGTTTTGGAAGGCAGATTTTGCAGGACTGGTTTTGTTTATACCATGTCCCATTTGAAGCCCCCTGTTGCACCCCTTGAATATAAATTTAAAAAAAGTGACTCCATCTAAGAAAGTACACCCCTCAAGGTATTCAAAACTGGGTTTACAAACTTTGTTAACCCTTTAGGTGTTCCACAAGAGTTAATGGCAGATGGAGAAACGATTTTGATATTTCTATTTTTTGGAAAATTTTCCATTTTAACCCTTACTTTATTACTGGAAAAAATGGGTTAACAGCCAAACAAAACTCAAAATGGGTTGCCCTGATTCTGTAGTTTGCAGAAACACCCCATATGTGGTTGTAAACTACTATTTGGCTAAACGGCAGGACATAGAAGAAGAGGAACGTCATATGGTTTTTGGAAGGCAGATTTTGCTGGACTGGTTTATTTACACCATGTACCCTTTCAAGCCCCCTGATGCACCTCTAGAGTAGAAACTCCATAAAAGTGACCCCATCTAGGAAACTACGGGATAAGGTGGTTGTTGTTTTGGAACTATTTTAGGGGTAAATATGATTTTTTGGTTGCTCTATATTACTCTTTTTTGAGGCAATGTAACAAAAAAATTAAATTCTAAAATTGTTTCTACATTCGCTATTTAGTTTTGTGGAACACCTAAAGGGTTAACATAGTTTGTAAAGTAACTTTTGAATACCTTAAGGGGTGTAGTTTCTTAGATGGGGTCACTTTTTTTGAGTTTCTAGTCTAGGCTACATTAGGGGGGCTTCTAATGGGACATGGTGTCCAAAAAAAAACTGTCCATCAAAATCTGCCTTCCAGAAACCGTATGGCGTTCCCTTCGTTCTATGCCCTGCCGTGCGGCTATATAGCCATTTACGACCACATATGGGGTGTTTCTGCAAACTACAGAATCAGGGCCATAAATATTGAGTTTTGTTTGGCTGTTAACCCTTGCTTTGCTACCGGCAAAAAGGATTCAAATGGAAATTTTGGCACCGTTTTTATTTTATATTTTTAACACCGTTCATCCGAGGCGTTTGGTCAAAAGTTATTTTTATAGCGACGACTTTTATGCACGCGACGATGCCCAATATGTATGGCTCTCAGACTTTGGAGACACTAAGCAGGCATCCTAAAACTGCGGCCCTCCAGATGTTGTAAAACTACAATTCCCACCATGCCCTGCTGATGGCTGTAGGTTGTCTGGGCATGCTGGGAGTTATAGTTTTACAACATCTGGAGGGCCGCAGTTTGAGGATGCCTGCACTAAAACTAATATTTTTTTTTCCGTGTCTCCAAAGTCTGAGAGCCATAGTGTTTTATGTTCTCTAGTGAACTGTTGGGGATTATAAAAATTTAGCACTCCATGGAAGTGTGATACTCCCTGAAGCAATCGATAACGCAGAGGCCCGGATGATCGGGGCACGTGTCACACTGAGTGGTGGTGTCCTTCCGTATCCCCCTCCTGCGACACACTCTGCATTTTTTGGGGGTTTGTCCCTTCTTTCCAGTATGGGGGACCACACCTGGAAAGTGTTGGCCAGGGACGATTCGGGCGCTTCCAGTTCCCGAGGTACTCCGGCCTGCTCTTTCCCGGTCCGAAAAGATCAGGGCCTTGAGGACTGCCTCATAGAACTGGAGGAATGTCCCTGTGCTGCCAGCGCTTCGGGATAGTACAAAAGAGTTGTACATGGCAACCTGTACCAAGTAGACCGCAACTTTTTTGTACCATGCCCGGGTTTTGCGCATGGCGTTATATGGCTTGAGGACTTGATCAGAGAGATCAACTCCTCCCATATACCGATTGTAGTCGACGATACAATCGGGCTTGAGGACCGTTGCCGTGGTACCTCGCACAGAGACTGGGGTGGTGCTGTTACCGTGGATTGTGGACAGCATAAGGACATCCCTCTTGTCCTTATACCTGACCAGCAACAGGTTTCCACTGGTAAGTGCACGGGTCTCACCCCTGGGGATAGGTACCTGGAGGGGGTAGGCAGGGAGGCCGCGTTGATTTTTCCGCACGGTCCCACAAGCGAACGTGGATCTGGCGGCAAGGGACCTGAACAAGGGAATGCTGGTATAAAAGTTATCCACGTACAAGTGGTAACCGTTATCCAGCAGTGGGTACATAAGGTCCCACACGAGTTTCCCGCTAACACCCAGAGTGGGGGGACATTCTCGGGGTTGAATACGGGAATCTCGCCCCTCATACACACAAAATTTGTAAGTGTACCCTGAGGTACTCTCACAAATTTTGTATAGCTTCAGCCCATACCGCGCCCGCTTTGTGGGAATATATTGGCGGAAACTGAGTCTCCCCTTGAACGCAACGAGAGACTCATCAACCGCGACCTCCCTTCCAGGTACGTAGGCCTCCATGAATTTGGCCCCAAAGTGATCGATGACCGGCCGTATCTTATAGGGGGGGCTGGGGGGGGGTGGGGGGCTGGTAGGGGGGGCAAGTGGCAGGGGGGGGGTCTGGGGTCTGATGGATCAAAGAAAGTTTGGAATAAAAGTGCTTTTTTTTTTTTCCTAACTAACTTTTCCCTTCTTTCCCTGCCTAACGGTGCCTCTCCCTCACTGACCCTAACCTACCTGGGTGGCGATGGGTGCAGGAGGGTGATGGATGCCGATTAGGGGGACACAGGAGCTGGTGCTGGACGATGCTGCCGGGTGCTCATGCAGAACAGGAAGAGGAGGGGAGAGAGGAGCGCAGGAAGTTTGAATCTCGCGCCTCTCTCCCCTGCACCAATCAGCACCCTGGACAGCAGTGTTTAGCACCAGGGCCAGCACCGCCTCTGCAAATCTTCGCACTGTGATTGGTGGTGTGTAATCACGCCACCAATCACAGTGTTTTTCCGGTTCATCGGATCACAGGACACCCGAATGGACTGGAAACGCAGAAAACCGCAGGTCTGAATTGACCTGCGGTTTTCTGCGATCGCCGATACGGGGGGGTCAAATGACCCCCCCCTGCGTTGTTACGGGATGCCGGCTGAATGATTTCAGCCGGCATCCTGTTGCGATTAACCCCTGCGGCGCCGGAATCTTGATTTGAAGTTAGGACGTACCGTTACGCCCTGAGTCCTTAAGGACTCGGGAAATAGGGCGTACTGGTACGCCCTGCGTCCTGAAGGGGTTAAAGGAGCATCACATGCTTGAAACAATCTTATTTATCCACAATTTTGAAAGGGTGCCAATAATTTTGTCCAGTTCATTTTTGGAGTTTGGTGTGACATTATGTCCAATTAGCTTTTTTTCCTCCCTTTTTTGGTTTTGTTCCAATACACACAAAGGGAATAAACATGTGTATAGCAAAACATGTGTTACTGCAATACTTTTCTGTGAGAAATACTTCATTTTCTTGAAAAATTTCAGGGGTGCCAACAATTACGGCCATGACTGTATACTCTATGTCATGTCACTGTATAATACTTTTTAGGGGGCCCTAACAATATAATCTTCCAGTCCTCTTCCTGGGTGGGCACCTTCTCAGTTTTAGGCCCATAGAAGCCACTTCCCCTGCTTCCACTATAGCTCTGCCCCTGCTTACTGCCCCTTCACAGTAGTTATACCCCTTTAGTGCCCCCACACTGTAAGAATGCCCTGCTAGTGCCCTTACACAGTATGTATATCTTCTTTAGGGTCTATTCACACGTCCATAAGTGTTTTGCGGTCTGCAAATTGCAGATCTGCAAAACACTGATACTGGCCATGTGCGTTCCGCATTTTGTGGACCGCACATGGCCAGCCCTATGATAGAAATGCCTATTCTTGTCCGCAAGAATAGGACATGCTCTATTTTTTTTTTTGCGGGACTGTGGAATAAAACTACGGATGCAGACAGCAAACGGTGTGCTGTCCGCATCTTTTGTGGCCCCATTGAAATAAATGGGTCTACACCTGTTCCGCAAAATTGCAGAACGGATGTGGATCCAGAACTACGGACGTATAAATGGACGCTTACAGTTAAATGGCCTTGTTGTGCCCCTGAACAGTAGTTATTGCCCCCTTAGTGCCACCTTATAGATTAAATGTTCACTTTCTCATGCCTCAGTCAGCACGTGTGACATGCAGGGCAGCAGGAAAGCAAAGTGACATTACATGATATGCTATGCAGGAAAGCTGGAGAATATTACATAACATAATGTCACCCAGCTTTCCTTCTGTCCTGCATGACACATGCGCAGAGACAAGTGTTGAGCGAACCCAAACTGTAAAGTTCGGGTCCGTACCGAACTTTATGAGTTTGGGTACCCGGACCTGAACCTGAACTTTGACGGAGAAGTTTGGGTTCAAGTTCGGTGTTTGGGCATTTAATAAAGCTTTTATAAGGCTGCAGGGCAGCTAATCAACAAGCGTTTAAGCTTTGAGCACTTAGAAGCCATCATAGCCATGCCTAGAAATGGCAAGGCTGTGATTGGCCGGTACATCATGTGACCCAGCCTCTATACAAGCTGGATCACGTGTAGCACCGCCCATCAGCTCTGAGTAGTGCAGGGACAGGAAGCAGGCAGCTGAAGCGAGGGAGAGTGTTAGGAATCTGGCTATTTGTTTTGTGAGTGACCTAGAATGATTTTGTGTGGGTGCAATACACCAGCTTTGCACCCCTGACACAGAAATATAATAATAAATCTGGCTGTTAATTCTGTGGATGACCTAATGTGATATTTTTGTGGGTGCAATGCACCATTTTTGTACCCCTGACACAAAAATATAATAGTTAATCCGTTAGTTCGATGGGTGACATACAAACTTGCCGCATCGCTTTTTTTTAAAACCGTACAAGTGGCGCCGGCCCTGCCTGCACTGCATACGTGACAGGGAAATTAATACAGTTAATGCGTCTGTTAGTCCCGTGGGTGACATATACTCATTTTTGCTGTGAGATACACTGTCAGGGACAGTGTACAGCCCAGTAATGCCGGCAAGGGACCAATTAGAGTGGTACTTGCTGGCGATCGCTCCGATTGGTTAGTCTAACAAATCGGATTGCGTCAGTGTAAAAATGCCGGTTTCAGGCTCTGGTCTGCACTCTGCGGAGCCTGAAATCAGGCACTTGCTGCTCCATGCTCCGCTTTGTGCCCCCGCTTTCTGCGCCCTGATGTGGCCTGTCTGCCCCTTGATGTCCTGCCTGCTGCTCCCTGGTGTCTGGGTGCCCCATCTGAGCCAGCCATGCTCCATACGTTTAACATGACGGCCCTGGCCCCATCTGTGCCGGCCCTGCCCCCATTTCAACCCCCCCGCCCCTGGTGGGTCCCCCTGGTGCATCCCCCTGCCCGTCCCACTGCTATTTGTGATGCGGCGAGTGTCAGCTGTATGCTGACACAGCTGTAACCCCTTAAATGGTCAGCGGAATCCATAGGGTTAATAGAGGGAGGGGGCTCCCTTTCTCAACCATCGGGCTGCCGCGCTGCGATGGCAGTGGCCTGATGGTTGCCATGGCAACCAGACGCCTTGCAAAGGCATCCAGTGTTGCATCTATGAATGCAAAAACTGGTAGTATTATACTTTGTAATGCAAGAGCATTGCAAAGTATAACAAAGCGATCAGCCCCACAGGATCTTCAAGATCCAAAAGGGACTTGATAAAAAAAAAGTTAAAAAATTTATGTAAAAAAATAAATAAATAAAAATGGAAATTAAAAATAAAATGCCTTTTCCTATATCCACTCATTTGTAAAAGATTAAAAATGATAAAAATAAAATAAACATACATAATTGGTATTGCCATGACCGGATCTATAAAATGATCATGGTACTAATCTCACGTGGTGAATGCTGTACCAAATAAAAATAAAAATAAACTGGTGAAATTGCTTTTTTTAATTTTTTGCCTCACTTCCCCCAAAAAATTAATTTAAAGCGATTGTTAAAGGAAATATTAATTATTGATATTTTGGGGAATACCACAAATTAATATTCATAAATAGGCGTGAGTTGTCTAGTGATGCTTCCACCTATTTATACCTTAAATACAAATACACTGATTACCTTACGCTATACTCAACTACCTGCAGCTATTGCCCTGGCGCCTACTGCAACAAATAGACAACACGCTGTGCTTAAATAAAAGGTATTTATTAACACACTACAATTCTACAGTCTAATTATTGCTTATAATTATATATATATATATCTATATAAATGGAAAAGATATATATATTTATAGCAGCACACAGTAATATAATATAATCACACTACAACAACACACTAATACAGTCCTAACTACTCTAACACAATCCCAAGTCCTCCCCAGAATCTAACTACAATTACAATTACTTACACCCTATTTAGTAGCAGCCCAACCAACCTAGCTTCACACTCTGTACCTATGGGGAATCAAAGGGGTTAATAACACCAGCAGGGGTTAATGCCAAGCAGGGGTAAATGCAATGCAGGGGTAAATGGAATACAGGCAGGGGAGCAAGGTTTAATGCAAGGGTATAGAGGTATAGGGTGTTGGTGGTATAGGGCAGGGGTTAATCCTGCATTAGTGTAATAGGGATTGCAGGGGTAAAGGGAGTGTAGGGGTTAATAGTATAATGGTATAGGGGTTGAGGATACTTAGCCACCCAGGGGTTAATGCTCGTTTCCAGGGGTATTGCTCGTTGTAGGGAATGATCTTCTGACTCGAACTGCCAAGCGTCGCACGGCCGGGTTAATTAAACCTGGCCGCGCTTGCTCCCATCTTCCCGTGCTTCAGCCTAGTCCACGCGGGCTGGCACAGTTATATGACATCATCGCGCCAGCCCGCGCTTCCAGGCGGGGGGATCCTTTGATCCTCTAGCCCGTGGACCCTGTTAGGCACATCATCTCCGGCACTGCCAAAGATGTTAACAAATGGCAGAGGATCTTTATTGATCCTCTGTCCTTTGAAGAGGCCGAAACTGGACATAATTGTCCAGTTGTCGGTCTCTCTCATGCAGGCACATTCCAGGGAGGGGGGGGGGGGGCAACCATGGGAGATCTTTTGGCCACATTTTAACTTTCTATATATTTATAGATGCTTGGGGCACATCTATAAATATATATATATATATATATATATACAAAACTGGGGGACCATATATATATATATACATTCAAGGATGCTTGGGGCGCATTCATAAATATAAATATATATATATATATACAGGTCCTTCTCAAAAAATTAGCATATTGTGATAAAGTTCATTATTTTCTGTAATGTACTGATAAACATTAGACTTTCATATATTTTAGATTCATTACACACCAACTGAAGTAGTTCAAGCCTTTTATTGTTTTAATATTGATGATTTTGGCATACAGCTCATGAAAACCCAAATTTCCTATCTAAAAAAATTAGCATATTTCATCCGACCAATAAAAGAAAAGTGTTTTTAATACAAAAAAAGTCAACCTTCAAATAATTATGTTCAGTTCTGCACTCAATACTTGGTCGGGAATCCTTTTGCAGAAATGACCGCTTCAATGCGGCGTGGCATGGAGGCAATCAGCCTGTGGCACTGCTGAGGTGTTATGGAGGCCCAGGATGCTTCGATAGCGGCCTTAAGCTCATCCAGAGTGTTGGGTCTTGCGTCTCTCAACTTTCTCTTCCCAATATCCCACAGATTCTCTATGGGGTTCAGGTCAGGAGAGTTGGCAGGCCAATTGAGCACAGTAATACCATAGTCAGTAAACCATTTACCAGTGGTTTTGGCACTGTGAGCAGGTGCCAGGTCGTGCTGAAAAATGAAATCTTCATCTCCATAAAGCTTTTCAGCAGATGGAAGCATGAAGTGCTCCAAAATCTCCTGATAGCTAGCTGCATTGACCCTGCCCTTGATAAAACACAGTGGACCAACACCAGCAGCTGACATGGCACCCCAGACCATCACTGACTGTGGTTACTTGACACTGGACTTCAGGCATTTTGGCATTTCCCTCTCCCCAGTCTTCCTCCAGACTCTGGCACCTTGATTTCCGAATGACATGCAACAGTCCAGTGCTGCTTCTCAGTAGCCCAGGTCAGGCGCTTCTGCCGCTGTTTCTGGTTCAAAAGTGGCTTGACCTGGGGAATGCGGCACCTGTAGCCAATTTCCTGCACACGCCTGTACACGGTGGCTCTGGATGTTTCTACTCCAGACTCAGTCCACTGCTTCCGCAGGTCCCCCAAGGTCTGGAATCGGTCCTTCTCCACAATCTTCCTCAGGGTCCGGTCACCTCTTCTCGTTGTGCAGCGTTTTCTGCCACACTTTTTCCTTCCCACAGACTTCCCACTGAGGTGCCTTGATACAGCACTCTGGGAACAGCCTATTCGATCAGAAATTACTTTCTGTGTCTTACCCTCTTTCTTGAGGGTGTCAATGATGGCCTTCTGGACAGCAGTCAGGTTGGCAGTCTTACCCATGATTGCGGTTTTGAGTAATGAACCAGGCTGGGAGTTTTTAAAAGCCTCAGGAAGCTTTTGCAGGTGTTTAGAGTTAATTAGTTGATTCAGATGATTAGGTTAATAGCTGGTTTAGAGAACCTTTTCATGATATGCTAATTTTTTGAGATAGGAATTTTGGGTTTTCATGAGCTGTATGCCAAAATCATCAATATTAAAACAATAAAAGGCTTGAACTACTTCAGTTGGTGTGTAATGAATCTAAAATATATGAAAGCCTAATGTTTATCAGTACATTACAGAAAATAATGAACTTTATCACAATATGCTAATTTTTTGAGAAGGACCTGTATATACATATATAGACAAAACTAGGGGTCTGAATGGGCAGCAATAATCCCACTTACACATATATATTATATACATAGAGATTTGTGTTGACAAGGGGGCATACATACATCTCTATGTATACACCTACCCCCCTTGGACAGGCTTATGCAAAAGGGCCAATATATATGCATATATGTAAGGGGATATATACATATATATATTTAAATCTGTCACTTCCCTCAACAATCCCCCTGTTGTCGGCAACACGACAATAAACTTTTAGGGGAAGGGTTGGGATGTATTTGCCTCCTCAACCGCACTCACTGTATGTGACAGTTCAGGAAGGACTGAAGTATAATCTGCCCCTTAGGTACCTAGAGATCACCCATCACGACCAACACCTCTGACCTACCCTTCACCGTATCCAGCCGTCTCTATCCACAGAATACACTGTCTTCTCTCTGGATCTTGGTCTGGACCTTTCTTGGTATCTTTCGATATGATCTTCAGGTATCAGCCACTCCCAATGTAATATAGCCGTGGACTGGCCTTCCTTCTTTCTTTCTTTCTTTCAGTGTTGCTCTTCTGGCGTCAGCCACCCCCAATGTCAGTGCCAATCTTCCTGCGTCAGTCACTCCCAATGATTCTGGAATTAATTTACTCTCAATCCCATGTGGCACCTCCTTTTGGGGTACGGTCAACCATAGGCTGGCTTCCTTTCAACATAAGTACGACTTCCATCTTGATTGAAGAGTCAGTTGTTGGGGAGGTTCTCCCATGGACAGATACGTAGGTCTTTACAAGGCAGGTCGGAAATTCTGGTAAGAGGTGATGTCATGGCACCTAAATTCTAACTGCGGGAAAGAACACTGCACTACTACCATTCAGTCCAACCCTTACAAACGTCACCGTTGTTGGGGTTAAAGTGGCAAATTAACTTTTAAAGGAGGGGGCCTGTCCCTAGGGAATCTACTCCGCCCCATTCCCAAAAACAGGTCACCCACCACCAAATTAGATTTAGTGCGGGTACCTATAGAGACTTATGCAACCTGACATATCTCTCTACACTTCCAAAGACACAGGTAGGTCACAGACCCCCGTGTCAATGGGAAACGACTATAGGATGCAAATGTGTACAGCCAAATTATAACTCACCGCAGTGCGTGGGGTGAGTTTCCCTGGGTATGGCTGTCACACATTTGTACCTACAGCGTCTATGGGTACACAATCGACAAACATACAAAATGAATATATGTACAATACTATGGAGCTTTAGGAGGACATTGGATTACATCCCGAACCTTATAGTAAAACCTAATACAATATCTATCTATCTATCTATATATATATATATGCGGAAATGGGACAGCACTCCAAGACTTGAAAATAATAAATATCTTTATTCACCCATGTGAAAAAATAGCAGCAACGTTTCAGCTCAAAACTGAGCCTTTCTATACACACACACACCACACCATAGGGTTTCAGAATGGCTTTTCATCCTGTATCCTCATAAGAAACAGTGTGTCCATGAGATCCCTGGCTTCAGGACTTTGTTGGAGCTATGTCCTGAGCCTCCGACGATTAACTTTGTGAAGTTTTGTCTGGTTCTGGTTTAGTTGGTCTGCAAGTCTCTTGACCCTCCTGTAAATTAGACACAGTCCCATGTACATGATGATTACCAGAACCAGAAGAACTATCACCGGGTGTATAAATAGGTTGAAGAAGGATGTTGCCTTCGGACTGTAGCCAAACAGACTTTCCCTCCAGGAAACCTTGGAGTCCTTGTCTAAGGCGGTAGTGATCGCAGTTATTTTCTTCTTGTAATGCAATAGTTGAATGGTGGCCTGTTTCTCTGTCTCTCGAAGATTCTGAAGTATTTCATTCTCTTGGCTGAAGTCTAGCAGGAGATGCTTGAGTTCTATCCCAAAGCCATGAGGAATCTTCTGGAGTCTCACTGGAACGTCAGGGCGGATGTCGAGTCTCTTCTCCGGGGTGATCGGTGTCCTTCCTTGCTTCTCTGCGATGTCTAAACCTAGGACTGGACTAAGGGTGCAATATGCTCCGGGAAGGAGTTCTCTCTCAGTGCAATTAGTCCCATAAATTGCATAAGACATATTTTGCTTTTGGTATCAACACCAATACCCCTGTCTCAAGTATTTCAAATGGGAAGAGGGTATTGGGCTGGCCTTCATCTCACAGGACCCCGCGGTGTTCCAACACTGGTGTCTAAGCACCCGATCCTGACTACCTTGACAGAGGATAGCATCCTCTTTCTCCCAACATCCCTCTGTGTCTAACAGATAAGGATGGCCTCCCTCATAGGTTATAACGTCCGAGGGGAGCTGCGGATGAAGTACCGTCCAGTTATTTATTACAATTCTTAGGTTAATGGCACTGTATCCCTGTCTACAGATACAGGTGCCAATGACGAAGCAGTGCAAGTGAGATTCTGACATCCGTGCCACTGGACTACCCACCAGTTGGTGTGTTTGGCTGCAAAAGGAGATATAACAGGACTTACCCGTTGGCAGAGGTTGAATGGGAAGTGGCAGCCGTACAATGATGATACAATATGTTTAAGGTTGTCCAAGAGTTCACTTTGGACTTGCATATACACCAGAGCAAGTTGAGTTCTATCCTGTTCCTCCAAGAGACCCACAACTAACCTTCTAAACTTCTCTCGTAGAGCAGAAGATAGGGAGGTAGTGGCATCTATGTGCGAATGCTGCAAACCCTTTAGGATGTGGTTTACATCAAGCTGGGTCTTGATTCCTTCCCCGGCATGTTGTGCAACAATCCTAAGTTTACTTCTCAGGACCTCCATATCCATACTGTTCAGGGAGCCTACTCCCAATGCACCTCCACCTAGTCCCATGGCTACCAGTTCTCTTCTTCCCGTGTTTCCTGTGTCCGAGGTCGTCCTTTCTTACCTCTTGCCCCGCCTCTATCCAATCTCTTATGATGTAAATTTGGTTCCTCACAAACGCCCCACATCTGTGGTCCCAATGATCAACTCTAAAGTCATCCACAGAAATTCTCCAGGTAAATTGGACGAATTTTGCACCCGTGATGATCTTCCATGGGGATGACAGTTGAGGAGCTATAGGATCTGCCAATTGATGGATAGGGGCTTTGCAAGAGTCCGAATGCAGTTTTACAGGTTGGAGACCTGTCGTTTCATAGAGGATCCTCACCACTGTTACAGAAACTTGCCCTCTACCTCCGAACGGATACCATTGTTCACTTTCTCCAGCCTGTAACACTACTTTTCCTACGGGTTTGGATTTAGACAGATAGACCCTTCATCTACTGTCTCACAAAACGGCCATTTAAACAAACCATCTATATTGATGTCAAAGTTAATATCCCTGCCACTGGGGTCTTTGCAATCGGAAGACACATACCTACCCAGGTATTCCTCAGTCATAGGGGTACCATCCATCCATACATCCACAGTAAGTGTATCCACCCCATTGCACACTAAATCCCAACTCCAGGTATTAGTGTCCAACATTACCATCTGGGCATCTTGTTCCCAGTGGGCATAGGTGACTAAATAGTATCCAGTCACCTCCTGAACACAATTGTCTCTAATGATGGTGATCATGAAAGACCGTATGGATGGAGATCCCTTTAACTGAGCATACCTAGGATCCTTGGCATCAGTCCGTACCTTTAAAACTGTGGCTCGGAAAAAGCCTTCCAGTTTTACCAGACCACTCTAGTCATTCCATAGGGCCTGACCAGAGTTACTGCAGTTTAACCTTAACATCATTATACTGGTTCGTATGTACTGTGGACACATGTCCCTGAACATAACTGGATTCCCTAATGATAATCATCTGGGAATCCCTCAACATACAATAAGCTTTTAGGGTACCCTTTACCGGAATGGGTCTATCAAAATATGGCCTTACCCTCAACCATCATGGCTGTCCTTCCTTATAAAGGTTGCTTTATGGATATACCAGCCACTATACTCTGCCCCTGTGACATCTTCAGGACTCAGAACCCCTTCCTTGGTACACAACACCGTAGTAGTGTTGGCTTCCACTTGTTTGTAAGGGTGCAAATGAGGGTCCCTAGACACCCATCTTAAAGATTTAATAGGTGTAGGATCTGAGTCTTGAAAATGTCTGAATTCCTCGAGGCAGAGGGCATGTAAGTCACGTTGTATGGCAGACACATTCTCCACAGGGATATAATGTTGAATTACACCTTTGGCAAAACCCTCCCTCTGCCGATACCACTGTCCCGTTGTAAAGGAGAAGTTCTCGTATGGTTCCTGGATTTTGCCATCCAAACATTCCACCATTAAAAGACCGGGTTTACTAATTGATATGTTGGCTATATCATTATTTACTCCCAGGCCCTCCCCTGAAGAGGCTGAGCCTGCCATCATCATGCTTACTACCAGTGTCACAAGCTGGAGATGTGCCATGTTCAGAGGATCCCTAAATCTTTTCTGACTAGTCGGAACCTTGGCAAGTCTCCCTCCCGTGATCTGTCAATTCAATGTATATGTAAATCAGTACACACAGATTTCACCATCGACCCACCAAACCCCCCCCCCCCCCTCACCCAACTCTAAGCGAGTACACGTTATTGAGTTGGGGGGCTCGGGGGGCCTTGGCCTGGTCCATATGGATCCACAAAACTTCCTGCCACCTATGTGATTTTTTTTCTTGGTTGTCATCGGCCTTGGCACCTTTAGCATTGTGTCACCCATTACTTCAAAGGCCTGATAGGGTCCTTCCCAGTTTGCGTCCCAAGGACTGGCCCGATGGAAGATTTTTACCATCACCATTTCTCCTACAGAGGGCATTGGTGTCTTCCCCTGTAGATACGGTTTGTGCAGCCATATCGCTGCATGAGGCAATAACTCTTTCAGGTTCTGTTGAACCTGTTGGAGAAACATGACTCTAGTGATGGCGTTCTTCATGGGCTCTGACACTAGAGATTCATTGGGCAGGCATAGAAGCATTTTGCTTCCGGTCATGAGTTCAAAAGGTGTGATACCGGTACTGGTAGCTTTGGTAGCTCGGATTCCCATTAGCACAGCTGGAAGAGAGGTTACCCATGAGGAACCTTTCTCCAGTAGCGCTTTGGAAAGTCGTGTCTTAATGGTCCAGTTGATCCGCTCCACTATGCCTGCAGACTGAGGGTGGTAAAGCACATGAAACCTTTGCTTTATGTCTAAAAAACCACAAAGCGCTTTCATTACCCTACCCGTGAAATGGGTTCCTCTGTCTGACTCTATCACTCTGGGGATACCCTATCATGACAGAACCTGTTCCCAGGAGAGACAAGAGTTTATTCTGGCCAAGGTGTCCAAACAGTTGGTGGTTCAATCTCGTCAGCTCTGCTTGCAGATGCTGTGGAACCACAGGAAGAGGAAGTTGCTGTGTACCGGTATCGTAACACAGGATCCCTTGTTGTGTTGACCAGGGATGCTGTGGAGATGTGAGGTGTGTCATTAGAAGAGGATCTTTGGCCTGTTCCTCCTCAAATGACACCGGGCCTTTTTTCAGATTGGTACAAACTGCAATCCGGTAAACTGGTAGCGGCTCAGTGCCTGTTTCCCGAAGGATACCAGACACTGCTGCTAGTTTGGCCAATTCATCTGTCTTGTTGTTGCCTAGCGTCAAAGGCTCGTCCCCTTTCTGATGCGCAGGGATTTTAATGATGGCTGCTTCCGCTGTGGTTGCCATGCCCCATTCCCATAGTTCCTTCAGGACCGACACATGAGCTAGAGGTTTGTTTTGGCTGTCCACAAATCCTCGTCTTTTTCATGTGTCCAGATGCAGGGTGAGAGAACGAACTACATATAAACTGTCGCCATATATAGTTTCCCTGGGGGTTGAAGAAGCAGAGCTTCCTTGACTGCCTCCAGTTCTGCCCGCTGTGCCGACATGTAACATGGTAACCTGACGAGACTCTGGGTACCTGTGGTCTCATCCAGAACAGCAAAACTTTCACATAAGTCCCATCCATGTAGAATCAAGAGCCATGAACATCTTCTGGATGTCTATTGGTCCTGAACATTTGTGGCGCGTTGATTTGCGCTGGTTGGCCACAGTCATGTTCGGTTCCAGTCAGGTTCAGTAACTGGGACAGAACATACTTGGCCTTGTGGTTCACCTGCAGACTCCGGCCACTGAGATCCATAATCCACCTCCCGAATCTCTGTTGGGAGACTCCAGGGAGTGTATCACGGAGCAAGAGGGCCAATGGAGAGTGTGGAGTCTGCAAGGTAAGGGGCCTGAAGCCTACAATATGCTTGGTGGTTTTGATGGCATAGTGTATGGCTGCCAGTTATTTGGCACACTCATCGAACCCTCGTTCAATGGGTGAAAGTAACCTGGAGAAGTATCCCAGCGGTCTAATATCATACCCTATCTGCTGTAGGAGGACCGCTGAGATAGACTCCGTCCCTGCATGCGCCTGTATGGCCATTTCCCCTTCAGGATGGGGAGTGGCCAGTACAGGGGCAGAGGAGAGGTTCCTTTTCAAAGTAGAAAAAGCCTCTTCCTGTGCTTCAGACCAACCTTTGATTGCGACCTTTGGCAGCGAAATCCTCTATGAACTCCCTCATGAAGTTGGCGACTCCCAGGAATTTTCTCAAATCCTGTAGAGTGCCAGGCCTAGGTAACTTTACCATGGCTTCCACTCTGGCTGCCACGATTCCTTTGGCTCCAAAAGAAATTTGGACCCCAAGGAAAGTCACCTCTGTTCTGGCCAAATTTGCCTTGTGGGGACTCAATTTGAGTCCTGACCTGGCCAGGAGTCCCAATAGCTCTTTCAACAAAACCAAGTGCTTTTCTATGGTTTCTGTGTGCAAGAGCAAGTCGTCCACGTATTGTAGAAGACATTCCGGCCGTGAAAATACGTGGGACTACTGTGGAACCCCTGGGGGAGTACACCGAACATGTACTGTTTGTCCCCCACTGTAAAGGCAAATTTGTACCTACAGTTTTCGGTGAGTTCAATTGTGACTTTTGCCGCTTATTCTGGCCATGATGTTGGGAGTACGTGCCACCACTGGAGCAGACATTGGGGTGTATTTGTTAAGGACCCGGAGGTCTATGGTGAGCCTCTATGAATTGGTGTCCTTCTTCTTTACTGGCCATAGGGCATTGTTGCATCTAGAATTGCCCTCTATGACCACACCCCTAGTTTTCAATTCCTGGACGGTGTCCAACATTGAATGGGTGGCTTCTGGCGGAAAGCGGTATTGGCGTTGAGGTGGAGGGTCGGGACCTTGTATATCCACCTGAACTCAAATCAGTCTGCCACAATAATTTTTGCTCTGGACCCACAGATCAGGGTACTCATACACAATAGGCTCAAGGTCTGGATAATGCGAGACCTCCAGACATTTGTGTTCAAGTTCTTCAGTAGAATTCTCTTCTGTTGGCAATGGTGTTCCCAGACACTGGCATTGGATGACAAACACCTTGGTTTGCCTGGGACCCTTCCATACAATACCATTTGCCAGATCTAGGATCCCCCCATTTTGTGTCATTACGTCGGTTCCAATAATGTTGTCAGAACAGGGGTAATACCATATTGGGATCCTAAGGGTCATGTAACTTGTAATCTGGACAATTGCCTCTTCGATTCTGTGGGCTTTCACCCCCCCCCCCCTTGTTGGTGATCAAATCTGATCACCACACACTGAGGGCTGTTGGGATGTAAATCATGTTTGACATTGGTAATGGAGATTTCTGCACCAGTGTCAAGCATGATTTCAGCATCCTGGTTCCTCATTTTGGCTTTTATGTGGGGTCTCCCTTAAGAATCCAGTATGATGGGACATAATGGTGCCAGATCTTTAGGGACCCCTGATCTTCAATCAATTTCTACCAGACTCCCAGTAGGTACCTGTGAGGTACATAATGCCATTTGTGGGTTCTTGCCTTGCACACTTGGTGTGGATTCCTTGGATTTCACACTCCTTACTGAATGCGCTGGGGTATTCACAACAGCCACACATTTTGGTGTCTGGCTTTGTGAATGTCCCAGATTTTTATCAACATATTTCCCCACTGATTTGGCATAATTAGGTTTCATCTTGAAACCATTATTATTGCCCGTTCTCTCAGGATTTTTCTGATTATTACGTGGCCATTGTGGACTATTCCACTTTATGTGCCCGTATTGTAAACGCAGGAGGCATCGAATGCCTCCTGTCTTTTCCAATGGCGGGTCATGGGGTGAACAGCTGAATTAGCCTTGGTGTGCTGTACCCGTTCATCTTAAGATGTAACGTGTGCAGGCACACGCTCCCTCACTTTGACGGATTTCTTATTGTGCAGTGTATCCTGTCTACACTGCTCAATAATCATAGCCGCATCTGTGAGGGATGGCTCCCTAGCTGCAGTTAGCCGGATTGCAGTGTCAAGGTATGGGAATTTTTCCACAAACAGACCCTGTGGAATTCCGATACCTTGATCCTTTGTAACCCTCCTGTACATTTCTTCAAACCGACTACACAGAGACAGAGGTTCGTCATGTATAGCGGGTCTGAACTTAGACAGGATATCTGGAGTGACATCCCAATGGCCCGTTGCCAGTCTCATGAGTATGGAGAGACGCTCCTCCTTATCATAAAATGGTCCATTCATGGGTTGCGTCCTCCCCGTTACCTCATACCTTTGGTTTAGGTGTGTAGGTAACCACAGCTTGAATAACTCCATGCGATATTCGGGAGCCACTGAATACTTGTTACAGTGACCCTCGAAGATATCACATGAAGTGAACGGATCTATACTGGGATCGTATTTTGGGATATCCTTGCAAATCTGTAACAGGAAGTTTATCCTTTCCATACTGGAATGGTTAGGATTAAAGTCTTTCTGTCTTTCCGGACGCGTTGGCGGATTGGAAGTGGCAAATAGCCAACCACTTTCCTCTCCCCAATTGTTGTCCTGATCCTGGAAGCAGCTGTTATACCTGTTCTCCCTGGATGTTTGGGTACAATGTAGTGTCCGTTCCACCTGTCCCCTAGTGTCTCCCCCTGCGCCGTTCCCGAAACACAAACCTGTTTCGTCGGCAACATGCTATTAGCACCAGGCAGTAACAGATTGGAAACGACCTGCTGCAAATCCGCAATGGTTTGCGTTTTCTCAGCCAGGTCCTCTCGAAGTTGAACAATCATGGTATCCGTAGATACCGCATTGTTCCTGAAGTGATTTATCTCAGTGTACAGTCTGAGCAGCTCTTTGTCCATGTCAGAGTAGAAACTCTCCTTGCCTGAGAGTCTAGACTCTAACACGCAAATCTCTCTGCCCCTCTCGACTGTACACTGGGCCTTTTCTTGTAGTTGTGTTTGTAATGTGTGCAACTGTTTGATGTTCTCAACACAACAATTGCAGTGAAAGTTTGCCATGTTGGAAACTTCCTCTGCCTTTGTTGTGCTGGTGAGTGTTTCAAGATGTTCTGGCTTCCAAGCCAGGTGTTTTTTTAAACACTATTATTAATACAGATTTTATCATGAGCTTATGCCTGGTCAGTGGACCATAGCAGCTCAGTGGATTTGTAAGTGGTGGGGATGATGGGGTTGAATGTGCTACGTTTGCTGAGGTGTTGCAGTGTGGAGAAGTCCATACTTTTTGACGAGTGGCCATCTTCTTTGGTGCCATTATTTTTTGTCCTATGTTGCTGCGTGGAGGAGGTCCTTCAATAACTGGAACGCCTTCTCCCGACCAGCCAGACGACTTCTGTTCAGTTCCACCGATGATGGTTCTCTCTTCAGTGATCTATGTGACGACTTCTCTCCAGTGTTCAGTGGGCGTGTAAGGGAATCAGAAAATACTTAATACACAAATTAGAAAGATTTAAATTCTCTGCTGTAGATTTTGGCCCATGTCTAGCTCTGATTGAAAAAATTGCGTTCTGTCCGAATTATCAGGCCCCGGAGGCTCAGAAACCACTGACCGCGTCTCTCTTGCCTAACTAATTCACAGAATAAGCGACTTCCTTCACCAAAGCCAAACACGGACACAAATACTTAGCAGTGGGCCTGGCTCTCCAATGTTAAAGGAAATATTAATTATTGATATTTTGGGGAATACCACTAATTAATATTTATAAATAGGCGTGAGTCGTCTAGTGATGCCTCCATCTATTTATACCTTAAATACACTGATTACCTTACTCTATACTGAACTACCTGCGGCTATTGCTGCGGCGCCTACTACAACAAAAAGACTGCACACTGTGCTTAAATAAAAGGTATTTATAAACACACTACAATTCTACAGTCTAATTATTGCTTATAATTACTTACACCCTATTTAGTAGCAGCCCACCCAACCTAGCTTCACACTCTGTCCCTAAGGGGAATCAAAGGGGTTAATAACACCAGCAGGGGTAATGCAATGCAGGGGTAAATGCATTGCAGAAGTAAATGGAATACAGGGCAGGGTAGCAAGGGTTATTGCAAGGGTATAGAGGTATAGGGCGTTGGTGATATAGAGCAGGGGTTAATCCTGCATTGGTGTAATAGGGTATAGGGAATGCAGCGTTGGTGGTATAGGGATTGCAGGGCCACATTTTAACTCTATATATATTTATAGATGCTTGGGGCACATCTATAAACATATATATATATATATACACAGTATAAAACAAAAAATAGATGAGCAGCACACACTGCTCATCTATTTTTTGTTTTATACTGTCTGGACCAGACGAGCTGGTTTGCACCACCAGTATGGATAATACTGCAAATATCATTAACCCCGATGTGTTGTGCTGGAAAGGACGAGGAAAGAATTTTTCAGAACACGGTGAGAGATGTCTCCTTTTTATCTGCTCCTTCTATTGTAGACGTTAAGAAAAAATTTGAAAATGAATCGAAACGTTCTATTAATTTGGACTTACACCTGCAAACGTTAAGCGAATATCACCACCTCCATAGAATACCGAGAGGGATGCGTTCGCATCTCAGAACAGATTTATTTTTAAATAATCCTGAGGTCTGTGCCAGATTTACCAAGATCTCCAACAAATATGCTTTTGATTAAATTTTGTTAAATGTAGAATTTTTGCTAAAAGAGCTGACCTGCACGGGAGCTGGTATACAGTCCCTCGTTGAACAACTACAAGCTATGTTGCCTACAGAGGACTTTGATACTTATATGTCAACTAGTTCTTTAATTTTTGAAAAATTCAAAAGTGATCTCCAGATTAAAAAAATAAATAAATGGTCCAGGGATATGGACGATTATGCTACAGGATATGTATACAACTGGCAAGGTGATTTGCGAAAAAAAACGGAGACCACTGGGTGATAAGAGAAATCCAACTATGGTGGGCGACAGTAGAAATGTAAACCGAGGTCCCAAGGATAAAAATACAGCACATTCTCCCAACACTAGAGTCCCCTGTCCTCCTTTTCCAGAATAGAGCACAGGTCCAGGAGACTCCGGCGGGGCGGTCGGCGTCAGCACAAATGGCGAAAGAGAGAGGACACCAAGGTCCCTGAGACCAAGGACTGTGAAAGAAAAGAAGAAAATACAGTGGTAAACATCTCTTCAACCAAACTAACTGATGCTCAGATTCATGTTTTAAATAAGGGTTTGTCCTTTTGCCCAGTTGCCAAAACCAATTGGTTCAATGTAGAACTAGACCTACAGAGGTTTTACCGTAGGCTCAAATTGAAGGTGTGGGCATCTGAGCATCAGGACAGCCCCCCGTCTGCTAATGTGAGAATTAGTGAATTAAGTCTACAAGGTACGGGATTGTTTTTGAAGAGTGATTTTAATCCTGTGTCACACCATCCCGCTATTGAGGCTTTTGCTCTGGCGGTCGGGCGTGACATAGAAAAATTAAAACAGGATATGGTGGTGAATTCCTTGAGCCATGGGAATTTGACTTCTGATGATATCAAGGCCGTCAATGATCTGTCTGCGGACCACAGCCTCACCATCAAGTCTGTGGACAAAGGTGGTGGGGTTGTGGTAATGGATACGGATCATTACGTGCAGGAAATTTTATCTCAACTGCCCGATAATATTGTATATCAACGGGTCTCAAATGACCTCAAATTTAATCTGCTGAGGGAACTTAGAGATATGTTAACACAGGCCAAATCTGGTGGCATCATTGATGAGAAATGATGTAGTTATTTGTTATGTGAAAAACCAATAACTCCTATATTATATACCCTTCCAAAAATACACAAAAATCTGCGGGAGCCCCCTGGCCGGCCTATTGTATCCGGCAGGGGGTCTCTGTTTTGTAACCCGGCTATTTTTCTGGATAGGATCTTGCGGCCTTTTGCGGTATCTGCTAGATCCTATATCAGAGATACAAATGATTTTTTGATGAAGATCAAAGATCTGAGGGTCCCAGATGGTGCCATTCTTGCCTCTTTTGACGTGTGCAGTTTGTACACGTCAATTGATCATGAATTAGGCCTCCATGCTGTGGAATTATGTCTTCTTCTGACAAACTATACAGAGGAATGTAGAATGTTTCTACTTGGCCTACTGAGGTTTATTTTATGCAGGAATTATTTCCTATTTCGGGATGACTACTATGTACAGTTAGGAGGGACCGCGATGGGGTCCAATGTGGCGCCCACCTATGCAAACATATATATGACGTTTTTGGACGACTCTTATATCTATGGGTGCCGCCACTTCAGCCATGTGCTGGGGTGGTGGCGCTACATAGATGATATTTTTCTGATATGGGTGGGCGCCACAGAGGACCTCATGGCTTTCCACTCATTTTTGAATGGGATTGACCCTAGTGTCAAATTTACTGTAATGTATTCTCATGACAAATTGCAATTTCTTGACACAGAGGTGGTGATTCAGGGTGATACTCTGGCCACTGACCTCTATGTGAAGCCTACAGATAAAAATACTCTTGTCAGATATGAGAGCCACCACCCGAGGCCGATGATTGAATCTCTTCCCCTGAGCCAGATGTTACGTGTTGCTAGGATAGTTGGTGAGGGCCCAGTGAGGGATCAGCGTGTATCAGAAATGGCTAGTAAATTTAGGGCCAGGGGTTACCCCAATAAACTTGTTACAGAGAGCATTCAGAAAACTAGAGCTAGGATGAGAGATGGAGATCAGGTGAGACCGAGGGAGTCTATACAAAGGATCCCTTTGGTGACCGATTATTGTATCAGTAGCCCTCAAGTCTCCTCTATTGTCAGGAAACACTGGCCAATTTTAGCTAGTGGTTTCGACAATAGAGAAGAATTTAAAGTTCCTCCTCTATGCTCTTTTCGGAGAGGCCGAAATTTGGGAGATAAATTAGTTAGATCTGACTTGGATCTGCAAGGATTGATTGTGGCACATATTTTGGCTCTACTCGTAAGGGCTGCTATCCATGCCACAATTGTGTGAATTGCCCCTATATGTTGAGGGGTGATTCATTTGTAAATCCAGCCTCTGGGAAGACAGTTCGAATTAAGCAGTATTTGACATGTGATTCAACATATGCAATTTATTTATCATCGTGTCCTTGTGGACTATGGTATGTTGGAGAAACAACCTGGGATTTCAAAACCAGATTAAATCAGCACAGGTATACCATTAGAAAAAAGAGGCTGGATTTACCTGAACCTAAGCATTTTACAAAGGTAGGCCATTTAGAGCGGGATTTAAAATTTAGGATACTTGAACGAGTGCCCTTATCCAGACGGGGTGGGGACAGGACGATACGTCTCAAAAGAAGAGAGCTCTATTGGATTTTTGAGCTGAAGACTCTTAAACCAAGGGGGCTCAATGTAGATTTTAGGGTAGTTTGACTCTCTCAGTTTTGTTTCATGTTTTCCCCCTTTTTGTATGTCTGTCGTCATTGTAGGTGACCTTATGTTACCCTGTTTTGTGAATTAAATGTGGGGTTCTGAGAAATTCTACTTGTCCCAAGTGTAAGGCTGTCTTTAAGTGCATTTGTTTAACTAAAATGATTAGTAATATTGCCTCTCTATATTTTTGTAGATGAACGTGAAGTTACATCTTACTATTGGATCATCTCTAGGAATACTGGAGGATGGCAGGACCTACCGGCATCAAATAATTGTTATTTTTGATATACTTTTATAATAATGTGTGGTTTATGGGCAGATGTCTTGGGCCTGGAACTATGGGGGGGCTGGGCATCGGTTGTGGTCTGAGACATGGCTCTCCCTGTTAGACATGTGGTTGGACAGAAGGCAGCGACACGACACGTGTAGAACGGGTGTTATTACGTGTTCTCCTGATGGGGCAACTGTGATACAGAGTCAGCCTAAGGTGACGTCTCTGTCTACAGGTGCCTCAATTGCCTGTGACCTCCGATTGGTACCCGGTCTGAGTCTGCTGGCATAGGAGACATTAGTTTGAATGTATGTGACGCACGGACGTGAAGGGCATTAATTTTTAACAATATGGGGATGAGGCAGTAAAATATAAGAGTGGTTTTCCCACTGTTTTGACAGAAACTGCTGGAGCCCTCCTTTTCTTTATGATAATGTAGTCTGTGATCAAAGATCGCTATAAGCCCGCAACGTGTTGTTATGTGTGTATCATGTGACTGGTCACATGATTGTTATGTCTGCCGATTGTGTCCGCCCATGTTCGGGTAAGAGCATGCGCAGTATGCTTCTGATGCCTTGCGGCCATCTAGGTTGCGGGCCTCCGATCTCTGCCTTCCATAGATAATCTCGCGGTACGAGTGATGTCCCGCGCATGTGTCTCATCAAGTTCCGGACGCCGAGTGAATCCTGCTCTCTTCTCCAGTATGTGAGATCTCCATCGATTTTTTTAATATTTACACAATCATGGGCACTTGTATGTAATTATCATCAATCATGTTTATAAACTAGAATTAACTAATTTATGGATTTTATATAATACCACTTGAACACTGATATGAATTTTGTATAATGATCGATTATTATATATATATATTATGAATTTGGAAAAATAATTTCCACTTTTTTATAAAAATTATTGTATAATTTGATATGCTATATAAACACCTGTGTGTGCACTGACTGTTATGGCTTGACAAAGGCTCCATAGAGAGAGCTGAAACGTTGCTGTCCTCACATGGGGGAATAAACACCGTTTTTCACGGATATCTGTGTGCTGCCTTGGATTTTTTCTATACATATATATATATATATACATACATATATATATATATATATATATATGTATACATACATACAAAACTGGGGGACCATATATATATATATATATATATATACACATTCATAGATGCTTGGGCACACCCCCCCCCCAAAAAAATAATAATAATATATATATATATATATATATATATACATACACACATATATAGACAAAACTGAATGGGCAGCAATAAGCCCACTTACACATATATATATATTATATACATAGAGATGTATGTTGACAAGGGGGCATACATACATCTCTATGTATACACCTACACCCCCTGGACAGGCCTATGCAAAATGCCATTATATATGCATATATGTAAGGGCATATATATATATATATATATGTATATATATATACAGGGAGTGCAGAATTATTAGGCAAATGAGTATTTTGACCACATCATCCTCTTTATGCATGTTGTCTTACTCCAAGCTGTATAGGCTCGAAAGCCTACTACCAATTAAGCATATTAGGTGATGTGCATCTCTGTAATGAGAAGGGGTGTGGTCTAATGACATCAACACCCTATATCAGGTGTGCATAATTATTTGGCAACTTCCTTTCCTTTGGCAAAATGGGTCAAAAGAAGTACTTGACAGGCTCAGAAAAGTCAAAAATAGTGAGATATCTTGCAGAGGGATGCAGCACTCTTAAAATTGCAAAGCTTCTGAAGCGTGATCATCGAACAATCAAGCGTTTCATTCAAAATAGGGTCGCAAGAAGCATGTGGAAAAACCAAGGCGCAAAATAACTGCCCATGAACTGAGAAAAGTCAAGCGTGCAGCTGCCAAGATGCCACTTGCCACCAGTTTGGCCATATTTCAGAGCTGCAACATCACTGGAGTGCCCAAAAGCACAAGGTGTGCAATACTCAGAGACATGGCCAAGGTAAGAAAGGCTGAAAGACGACCACCACTGAACAAGACACACAAGCTGAAACGTCAAGACTGGGACAAGAAATATCTCAAGACTGATTTTTCTAAGGTTTTATGGACTGATGAAATGAGAGTGAGTCTTGATGGGCCAGATGGATGGGCCCGTGGCTGGATTGGTAAAGGGCAGAGAGCTCCAGTCCGACTCAGACGCCAGCAAGGTGGAGGTGGAGTACTGGTTTGGGCTGGTATCATCAAAGATGAGCTTGTGGGGCCTTTTCGGGTTGAGGATGGAGTCAAGCTCAACTCCCAGTCCTACTGCCAGTTTCTGGAAGACACCTTCTTCAAGCAGTGGTACAGGAAGAAGTCTGCATCCTTCAAGAAAAACATGATTTTCATGCAGGACAATGCTCCATCACACGCGTCCAAGTACTCCACAGTGTGGCTGGCAAGAAAGGGTATAAAAGAAGAAAATCTAATGACATGGCCTCCTTGTTCACCTGATCTGAACCCCATTGAGAACCTGTGGTCCATCATCAAATGTGAGATTTACAAGGAGGGAAAACAGTACACCTCTCTGAACAGTGTCTGGGAGGCTGTGGTTGCTGCTGCATGCAATGTTGATGGTGAACAGATCAAAACACTGACAGAATCCATGGATGGCAGGCTTTTGAGTGTCCTTGCAAAGAAAGGTGGCTATATTGGTCACTGATTTGTTTTTGTTTTGTTTTTGAATGTCAGAAATGTATATTTGTGAATGTTGAGATGTTATATTGGTTTCACTGGTAAAAATAAATAATTGAAATGGGTATATATTTGTTTTTTGTTAAGTTGCCTAATAATTATGCACAGTAATAGTCACCTGCACACACAGATATCCCCCTAAAATAGTTAAAACTAAAAACAAACTAAAAACTACTTCCAAAAATATTCAGCTTTGATATTAATGAGTTTTTTGGGTTCATTGAGAACATGGTTGTTGTTCAATAATAAAATTAATCCTCAAAAATACAACTTGCCTAATAATTCTGCACTCCCTGTATTTAAATCTGTCACTTCCCTCAACAGTGATCAAAAAGTCATATGCTGTACACTGCAGGGTACTACAGATGGTTCGTCCCAGACTATAGTGCAATGGCCAAACCCTTGACTGATTTGACGAAAAAGAACCTGTGGTCCCCCGACTGTGAAAAGGCCTTCCAAGCACTAAAGACTGCCTTAGTGAATGCTTCTGTCTTGGCTTCCCCGGTCGCTGACAAACGTTTCATCATGCACACGGATGCCTCCATGTTCGGAATGGGAGCAGTTCTCAGCCAAGACGGAGATAATGGAGGGTAGCACCCTGTTGCGTATATCAGTAGGAAACTGTTACCTCGTGAAGTGAGCTATGCGGCAGTGGAAAAAGAATGTTTGGCGTTGGTATGTGCTATGAAAAAAAGTGCTCCATATTTGTATGGGTGTGAATTCACCTTGACCACAGACCACAGTACCTTGGTATTTGAACTGGGTTGCAGGGGACAATGGACAACTATTGAGATAGAGCTTGGCCCTGCATATAATTTTACAATCGAATACAGGCCCGGTAGACAAAACGGTAATGCAGATGGATTATCCCGGCAAACAGAACTCAGCCCATAACAAGAGACCGGACAGCTCCAAGTTAACCCGAACAGGGTCAATCCGGGTCTGCCGGGTGTTCCACAAAAAGGGAGCATTGTGACAGACTCTCTGCCTTTTCGATTTCACCACTATTCATTTGCCAACCTGGTTATTCATTGGATGCCAACTGTTCCCTTTTCTATATGGCTCCTGTAATGTATTTGGCTTTAAAACCTTTTTTTCTGCCTGTGAGTGATTAAGTTAGCCCCATATGTTTGGTAATTGTATCACAGGCAGAGCCTATTGTGTTTTGTTAATTGTGTTGGGTAATTGTATCTGATTTAATTATCTCCTTGACCTAATTATCGCCCAGGCAGAGGGGAAGGATTGTGTGTCCTATTTCCATTGGTCTGTGTGTTTGTCACGCAGTTCCCCATCAGATCCAGATGGGAGGTCCCCTTGCATGGGGACTTGCATATAAGACCAAGTGGGGCACTAATAAAAGTAGTTAATCTTCACTCTCAATACTGAGTTCTGTCTCTTATTGGGGAAAACGCTATCTCACAGTTCACTAGCTCTTGTAATAGCTGTTCCTGCTTCCCTCACCGATGACCCTGGAGTTCCTGCAGCACCTCTCACCATTGGGAAAAGGACGTCTCTGGCGGTGAAACCCTTCTGCTACAAAGGGGTATCGCTACAATGACTTCTTGTCACAGTGTCCCTAATATATTTTTTTATCTTTTCCAAGTAATCACTGGACCATTAGAGATCTGTCCCATCAGGTCTTTATGTGTTAGGAAAACCTGCCAGTGCCTACCCAAAATGGAATACATTTGGTTCCATTGGGTATTGAAGCTTGGTTTTAGAGATGAGCAAAGTTATCAGCTGCTTCACTGAATTTCACAAAGAAATTCGAGTCATTACGAATGATTTCGTCATAAATCGCATTCCATTGTATGTGATGGGTGCAGTGACGGGGAACTGCCCCGTCATTAAAACCCACAGAGGCCGCATTCATCACTGATCGCAGCATCTGACATTAACATTGATGCCTTTCAGGGATTAAATGGATGAAAAAAAATACATACTTACTTTGTATTACCATTTACTCGTGGAGAGGCCAACGCAGCCATCTTAAAGAAACCACGCAAAATGTGAGTATGTATTTTTTTGCTGCCATTTCAGGATAAATTTATTTGTTACTACAAAGTGCAAGTAAATTTGGCTTCATGGCGAATCAAATTTTTCCTGAAATTCGGATCAATTTGTTTCACTTCGATTCGGTCAACACTACTCATTATTAACCTGGTGGTATTTAAATTTTTATTTACAGGGTGGGCCATTTATATGGATACACCTTAATAAAAAGGGAATGGTTGGTGATATTAACTTCCTGTTTGTGGCACATTAGTATATGTGAGGGGGGAAACTTTTGAAGATGGGTGGTGACCATGGTGGCCATTTTGAATCCAACTTTTGTTTTTTCAATAGGAAGAGGGTCATGTGACACATCAAACTTATTCGGAATTTCACAAGAAAAACAATGGTGTGATTGGTTTTAACGTAACGTTATTCTTTCATGAGTTTTTTTTACAAGTTTCTGACCACTTATTAAATGTGTTCAATGTGCTGCCCATTGTGTTGGATTGTCAATGCAACCCTCTTCTCCCACTCTTCACACACTGATAGCAACACCGCAGGAGAAATGCTAGCACAGGCTTCCAGTATCCGTCGTTTCAGGTGCTGCACATCTCGTATCTTCACAGCATATGCATATGATTCTTTTGTGGAGTTTTTGGCCTTGATGTACGCTCTCTTAATTATTTTCCTGCTATGTATATCCTATTTCCCAAAAACGTCTAGAAAGATCCACAGCTTGCTATTCAAATTAGTTGTCACTTGAGCAAATACATTGTATCTTACAAAACTGGCCAGTTGGTATTGCCCTCATAATCTGTGGATGGTGAGAGGAGGCATAATGTAACAGCGAGTTAGTGGAGGTGGGCTTCCTGAACACATCTGTGCCCAGAAAATCCCCATCCTCTACAAGGTCAAGAAATTTCACTTGATATTTAGGTAATTGATATTTAGATTTGCCAAGAACTGTTCCAACTGTAATGCTGAACCCTGCCAGATGAAGAATACATCGTCTATATACCTAGACCAGGAGACCATGGCATCATGGTCCCCCATATTCGTCACAACCTTCCTCTCCCATAGCCCCGAGAACAGATTTGCATATGAAGCCACACAAGTCACCTCCATAGCTGTACCCCAGGGTTGAAAATCAAGAAAAACCTTGACGTTCATTGCCCGTGGTCATGGCATATAGATGTGTATAAAGACTCAACATCGCAGGTAACTGTGGACAGGGGGAGGGGACTACCTGTCATGGTCTTACCTTCTTGCTGTTCTCCTTCGTTTGACATGTGCTGGCGGCCATCTTGGTTTCTGGGTTTCTTGTAGCCTCCCACCCTGCGGCTTCTCCTTCCCACTGGGAGGAGCTGGATGCCTAGCTCATATATATATATAGGAGGTCTGTGGCTTCAGTTCCTTGCTTGGTCCTCCTGTGTTCACATGCTTCTAAGACTGCTGCTGCTTCTGGTTCCTGATCCTGGCCTCGTCTGACTACCCCGCTGGTTCCTGATCCTGGCTTCGTCTGACTACCCTGCTGGTTCCTGATCCAGGCTTCGTCTGACTACCCTTCTGGTTCCTGACCTCTGGCTACGCAAGACCCTGCTTCGGTTTAGCCATCCGTTTGGACTTTTGCTTACAGCTTGATTTTCAATAAAGCCTTCTTATTTCCACTTATCTCTTGTTGTACGTCTGGTTCATGGTTCCATGACACTAGGACCAAGCCATGAATTCTGACGGTACAGGGCCATCCTCGCTAGCTACGCTGGTTGCCAGACTTGATCAGCAGGATCACCTGTTGGGTCGGTTCGCTGTGGCGTTGCAAACCCTGCTTGAACGCACGGCTCATTTCACTGTTGCCGATGGGTCGGTTGTCGCTCCTGGGCCCGCTCCTACTGCCGCTCCGGTTGTTGCGCCAGAGTCTACCCCGACACCTGTTGCTGCGCCTGCGGTGTCTCGGGGTATGACCGGTTCTGCCCCCCTTCCACAGCGCTTTGGGGGAGAGCCAACTCAGTGCCGAGGTTTCCTTAACCAGGTGGGCATTTATTTCGAGTTGCTGCCACATGCCTTTCCTACTGAGAGATCAAAGGTGGGCTTCTTGATCTCGCTGCTCTCGGACAAGGCCTTGGCCTGGGCCAGCCCTTTATGGGAGAACAACAATCCGGTGGTTGCCGAGTTTTCCGGTTTTGTTGCTTCTCTTCGGAAGGTATTCGATGTGCCGGCTCGTGCTGCCTCTGCTGCGAAGCTCCTTATGTCCATCAGACAGGGTTCACGATCCGTAGCTGAATACGCCATTGAGTTTCGTACCCTGGCAGCAGAGGTGGGCTGGAATAATGAGGCTCTGGTCGCTGCTTTCTCTCATGGTCTCTCGGATGCCTTGAAGGATGAGGTTGCAGCTAAGGACCTACCAGTGGAGCTCGAGTCTCTTATTTCTTTCCTGATTTTGATTGACACCAGACTCAGGGAGAGACCTTCCTTTAAGGAGAGCCTGCGGAGGTCTTCTAACAGATTGGCGCCTACGTTTGCTGTCCCACCCGTGCCTCCCTCTCCTCCCACGCCTCCTGGGGATGACTTGTCTGGGGGTGAACCCATGCAGCTGGGGTTTGCTCGCCTGTCCGAGGGGGAGAGGGTACTCCGGAGACGCGAGGGCCGATGCATGTACTGTGGTCTCGGTGGGCATTTTCGGTTGGCATGTCCGAACCGTCCGGGAAACGCTCGAACCTGAGATCCTGTCGGGGGCAGATCTTGGGTGGAGTCTCCTCGTCCCCGGTTTCCCGTGTTGACAAACCACTGATCACTGTTGTCCTCTCCTGGGTCGGGGGCTCGGTGACGACCCAGGCGTTGGTGGACTCTGGTGCTGGTGGTTTGTTCATTGATAGTGTGTTCGCTGCTGCCAATTCCATTCCTCTGCAGCCTCGAGGTTCCCCACTGGCTCTTGAGGTGATAGACGGCAGACCCCTTCTGCCGCCACACGTGACTCATGAGACCCTTCCAGTGGGGATAGCCATTGGTGCCGTTCACAGAGAGTCGGTCTGTCTCCAGGTGATTTCGTCTCCACACTACTCGGTGGTCTTGGGGTACCCCTGGCTCCAGAAGCATAATCCGACTTTCGATTGGAGATCGGCCGAGATCCTCTCGTGGTCACCGCAGTGTGGGGCTAGTTGCATCCATGGGCCTGTCAAGTTGCTGTGTACTTCCTCGGACTCTCTGTTGCCTCCTGAATACGAAGAGTACCGGGATGTATTCGATAAGGTGCGCACGGTTGCCCTACCTCCGCACCGCCCATACGATTGTGCCATAGAGTTACAATCTGGTGCCGTTCCTCCTCGTTGCAAAGTCTATCCACTGTTGGTAGCGGAGAATGAGGCCATGGAGGAGTACGTGAGGGAGGCGCTTTCACGCGGACACATTCGCAAATCCTCGTCCCCGGCAGGGGCTGGATTTTTCTTTGTGAAAAAGAAGGGCGGTGAGTTGAGGGTTTGCATCGATTACAGGGGTCTCAATCGCATCACGATCAAGAACGCTTACCCGATACCCTTGATTTCCGAGCTGTTCGATCGCCTCAAAGGGGCCACGGTCTTTACCAAACTCGACCTGAGGGCGGCATATAACCTGGTAAGGATCAAGGCGGGCGATGAGTGGAAGACCGCGTTTAACACCAGGACCGGTCATTATGAATCCTTGGTTATGCCCTTTGGGTTGTGCAATGCGCCCGCAGTCTTCCAGGAATTCATCAACGATGTTTTCCGTGACCTGTTGCAGCAGTGTGTGGTGGTCTATTTGGATGACATCTTGGTATATTCTGAATCCATGGAGGCCCACATTATGGATGTCAGACGAGTGTTGCAACGGTTACGAGAGAACAGGCTGTTCGGTAAGCTTGAGAAATGCGAATTTCACCGATCCCAGGTAACCTTCTTAGGTTACATCATTTCCGCTGAGGGGTTCTCCATGGATCCTGAGAAGGTTTCGGCTGTCTTACAGTGGCCCCAGCCCAGTGGTCTCCGTGCCCTGCAGCGCTTTTTGGGCTTCGCCAATTATTATCGGAAGTTCATCAGGGACTTTTCTATGCTAGCCAAGCCTCTCACGGATCTGACCAGGAAGGGCAGTAATTTCCAGGTCTGGCCGCTCGAGGCCATCCGAGCTTTTGAGGCTCTAAAGTCCACCTTTGTGTCGGCTCCGATTCTGTCGCATCCCAACCCTGGGTTGCCCTTTGTCCTCGAGGTGGACGCGTCTGAGACGGGAGTAGGCGCCCTTCTGTCTCAGCGTAGAACACCAGAGGGTCCTCTGCTTCCTTGTGGGTTTTACTCCCGGAAACTGTCTTCCGCGGAGTGCAACTATCAGATTGGTGACAGGGAGTTATTGGCCATCGTGCAGGCCCTTAAAGAATGGAGGCACTTGCTCGAGGGTTCGGTGGTTCCGGTTCTCATCCTGACGGACCACAAGAATCTGACCTACCTTTCTGAGGCCAAGAGATTGACACCACATCAGGCCAGATGGGCTCTGTTCTTGTCACGTTTTAATTACGTGGTCTCCTACCTACCCGGTTCCAAGAACATCAGAGCGGATGCCTTATCACGGCAGTACTCCGAGCTGTCCGGGGAGGAGTCGATTCCGACTTCGGTCATACCTCCGAATCAGATCCTGGCCGCCATTCGCACCAGCTTGACCTCTCCCCTGGGTGAGCAGATTTTGGCGGCTCAATCTGGTGCTCCCTCTGGGAGACCCAACGGCAGATGTTTTGTGCCTGAGGAGTTGCGCACTCGGTTGTTGCGAACCTACCATAACTCCAAGGCCGCGGGGCATCCTGGAAAGAATCAGCTGTCCTGGGCTGTTTCACGTCTGTTCTGGTGGCCTTCTCTACGTTCCGACATCGCCGCATATGTAGCGGCATGCTCCGTTTGTGCCCAGAGTAAGTCCCCTCGGCACCTTCCGTTGGGCCTTTTGCAACCCATAGCCACCGGGGAGCGCCCATGGTCACACCTGGGGATGGATTTCATTGTGGACCTCCCTGCATCCCGAGGCCATACGGTCATTCTCATGATTGTGGATCGGTTTTCCAAAATGTGCCACTGTGTTCCTCTCAAGAAGTTACCCTCTGCACAAGAGTTGGCCACGATTTTCGCCAGGGAGGTCTTCCGGTTGCACGGTTTGCCCAAGGAGATTGTGTCGGATCGGGGGAGTCAGTTTGTGTCCAGGTTCTGGCGCGCCTTTTGCTCCCAGTTGGGGATTCATCTCTCTTTCTCCTCGGCCTACCACCCTCAGTCCAATGGGGCCGCAGAACGATCCAATCAGGCCTTGGAGCAATTCCTTCGTTGCTATGTCTCCGATCACCAAGACAATTGGGTTGACCTCCTGCCTTGGGCTGAGTTTGCCAGGAACACGGCGGTGAACTCTTCCTCTGGGACGTCTCCCTTCATGGCCAATTATGGGTTCCAACCTGCCGTGTTACCGGAGGTATTCTCTCCCCAGGATATTCCGGCTGTGGAGGATCACCTTTCCGTCCTACGTGCTTCTTGGGTACAGATCCAGAGGTCCCTTGAGGTCTCTGCGCAGCGCCAGAGACTCCAGGCTGATCGCAGACGAGCGCCCGCTCCTTCCTACCAGGTCGGAGACCGTGTATGGTTGTCCACCCGCAACCTCAACCTTCGAGTGCCCACTCCCAAGCTGGCGCCTCGCTTTGTTGGTCCCTTCCGAGTGCTTCGCAGGGTAAACCCGGTAGCCTATGCCCTTGCGCTTCCTCCTGGCATGCGGATCTCCAACGTGTTTCATGTCTCCCTGTTGAAGCCATTGGTGTGTAATCGTTTCACTTCCTCGGTTCCTCGGCCCCGTCCGGTCCAAGTGGGCAATCGTGAGGAATATGAGGTGAGCAATATCCTGGACTCACGCATGGTCCGCGGTCGGTTGCAGTTTTTGGTCCATTGGCGTGGTTATGGTCCAGAGGAGCGTTCCTGGGTTCCCTCCGCAGATGTCCATGCTCCTGCTTTGCTCCGAGCCTTCCACGCACGCTTCCCTCAGAAACCGTTCCTTACTCCGCGGAGGAGGGGCCCTTGAGGGGGAGGTACTGTCATGGTCTTACCTTCTTGCTGTTCTCCTTCGTTTGACATGTGCTGGCGGCCATCTTGGTTTCTGGGTTTCTTGTAGCCTCCCACCCTGCGGCTTCTCCTTCCCACTGGGAGGAGCTGGATGCCTAGCTCATATATATAGGAGGTCTGTGGCTTCAGTTCCTTGCTTGGTCCTCCTGTGTTCACATGCTTCTAAGACTGCTGCTGCTTCTGGTTCCTGATCCTGGCCTCGTCTGACTACCCCGCTGGTTCCTGATCCTGGCTTCGTCTGACTACCCTGCTGGTTCCTGATCCAGGCTTCGTCTGACTACCCTTCTGGTTCCTGACCTCTGGCTACGCAAGACCCTGCTTCGGTTTAGCCATCCGTTTGGACTTTTGCTTACAGCTTGATTTTCAATAAAGCCTTCTTATTTCCACTTATCTCTTGTTGTACGTCTGGTTCATGGTTCCATGACACTACCTTTATGTAAAGTCCTGTCTAAAGCCCACAGTCCGAGAAGATATACAGTACAGACCAAAAGTTTGGACACACCTTCTCATTCAAAGAGTTTTCTTTATTATCATGACTATGAAAATTGTATATTCACACTGAAGGCATCAAAACTATAAATTAACACATGTGGAATTATATACATAACAAAAGAGTGTGAAACAACTGAAAATATGTCATATTCTAGGTTCTTCAAAGTAGCCACCTTTTGCTTTGATTACTGCTTTGCACACTCTTGGTATTCTCTTGATGAGCTTCAAGAGGTAGTCACCTGAAATGGTTTTCACTTTACAGGTGTGCCCTGTCAGGTTTAATAAGAGGGATTTCTTGCCTTATAAATGGGGTTGGGACCATCAGTTGCGTTGTGGAGAAGTCAGGCGGATGGATAGACAGCTGATAGTCCTACTGAATAGACTGTTAGAATTTGTATTATGGCAAGAAAAAAGCAGCTAAGTAAAGAAAAACTAGTGGCCATCATTACTTTAAGAAATGAAGGTCAGTCAGTCCGAAAAATTGGGAAAACTTTGAAAGTGTCCCCAAGTGCAGTCACAAAAACCATCAAACGCTACAAAGAAACTGGCTCACTTGCGGACCGCCCCAGGAAAGGAAGACCAAGAGTCACCTCTGCTGCGGAGGATAAGTTCATCCGAGTCACCAGCCTCAGAAATCGCAGGTTAACAGCAGCTCAGATTATAGACCAGGTCAATGCCACACAGAGTTCTAGCAGCAGACACATCTCTAGAACAACTGTTAAGAGAAGACTGTGTTAATCAGGCCTTCATGGTAGAATATCTGCTAGGAAACCACTTCTAAGGACAGGCAACAAGCAGAAGAGACTTGTTTGGGCTAAAGAACACAAGGAATGGACATTAGACCAGTGGAAATCTGTGCTTTGGTCTGATGAGTCCAAATTTGAGATCTTTGGTTCCAATCACTGTGTCTTTGTGTGACGCAGAAAAGGTGAACGGATGGACTCCCTGGTTCCCACCGTGAAGCATGGAGGAGGAGGTGTGATGGTTTGGGGGTGCTTTGCTGGTGACACTGTTGGGGATTTATTCAAAATTGAAGGCATACTGAACCAGCATGGTTGCAGCGGCATGCTATTCCATCCGGTTTGCGTTTAGTTGGACCATCATTTATTTTTCAACAGGACAATGACCCCAAACACCTCCAGGCTGTGTAAGGGCTATTTGACCATGAAGGAGAGTGATGGGGTGCTGCGCCAGATGACCTGGCCTCCACAGTCACCGGACCTGAACCCAATTGAGATGGTTTGGGGTGAGCTGGACTGCAGAGTGAAGGCAAAAGGGCCAACAAGTGCTAAGCATCTCTGGGAACTCCTTCAAGACTGTTGGAAGACCATTTCAGGTGACTACCTCTTGAAGCTCATCAAGAGAATGCCAAGAGTGTGCAAAGCAGTAATCAAAGCAAAAGGTGGCTACTTTGAAGAACCTAGAATATGACATATTTTCAGTTGTTTCACGCTTTTTTGTTATGTATATAATTCCACATGTGTTAATTCATAGTTTTGATGCATTCAGTGTGAATCTACAATTTTCATAGTCATGAAAATAAAGAAAACTCTTTGAATGAGAAGGTGTGTCCAAACTTTTGGGTAGACATGAACTTTGAGGGACATGAACATGTGGAGTCACTGTGGGTAGAAATACATGGAGGCAAAAACAATAATACATTATTAATAGGAGTTTATTATAAACCACCTAATATACCAGAGTCCACAGAAAATCTGCTACTAAACGAGATAGACGAGGTGGCAAATCATAATGAGCTTGTTATTATGGGGGACTTCAACTACCCAGCTATAGACTGGGAAACTGAAACCTGTACATCTCATAAAGGAAACGGGTTCTTGGCAATAACCAAAGATAATTACTTTTCCCAACTGGTTCAGGACCCGACTAGAGGGATGGCCATACAAGACTTAGTATTAACCAATAGACCTGACAGAACAACAGATGTGCAGGTTGGGGGACACCTGGGAAATAGTGAGCATAAAGTAATAACCTTCCAATTATCATTCAAAAGAGTGTTTCTTCAGGGAGGAACAAAAATACCAAACTTCAAAAAAGCTAAATTTAGCCAACTAAGAGAGGCCATAGGTCTAACTAACTGGGACAAAGTCCTCAAAAATAAAAATACAGCCACAAAATGGGATATCTTTAGAAGCATCCTAAAATGTAATTGTGAGAGGTACATACCTTATGGCAGGCATCCTCAAACTGCGACCCTCCAGCTGTTGTAAAACTACAACTCCCACAATGCCCTCCTGTAGGCTGATACCTGTAGGCTGTTCAGGCATGCTGGGAGTTGTAGTTTTGCAACAGCTGGAGGGCCGCAGTTTGAGGATACCTGCCTTATGGGAATAAAAGGTTAAGGAACAAGAAGAAACCCATGTGGATAAATAGAACTGTAAAGAAGGCAATACATGACAAAAAGAAAGCATTTAAATCACTAAAACAGGAGGGTAGTGAGGAAACACTGAAAAACTATAAGAAAGAAAAATGAATATGTAAAAAACAAATAAAAGCGGACAAACTAGAGACCGAGAGATTAATTGCCAAAGAAAGTAAAACTAAGTATAAATCTGAAGGTTTCGGCCCTTTACAGAGTGATGAGGGGAGAGTTGCAGAGAGCGATGAGGAGAAAGCAAAGTTATTAAATATTTTTTTCTCCACTGTATTCACTGAAGAAAATAAACTGTCAGATGAAATGCAGACTGTAAAAGTAAATTCCCCATTAAACATGCCCTGTCTGACCCAGGAAGAAGTACAGCAGTGTCTTAAAAATATTAAAATAAACAAATCACCAGGACCAGATGGCATACACCCCTGTATCCTAAGAGAATTAAGTAATGTCATAGCCAGACCCTTTATTTCTGATATTTAAGGACTCTATACTGACAGGGAGTGTTCCACAGGATTGGCGCGTACCAAATGTGGTGCCAATATTCAAAAAGGGTCCAAAAACAGACCCCGGAAACTATCTGTCGTGGGTAAACAGTTTGAAGGTTTTCTAAGAGATGCTATCTTGGAGCACCTCAATGAAAATAAGCAAAAAACGCCATATCAGCATGACTTCATGAGGGATCGGTCATGTCAAACTAATTTAATCAGTTTCCACGAGAAGGTAAGTTCTAGACTTGACAGCGGTGAATCAATAGATGTCCTATATCTGGATTTCTCCAAAGCATTTGACACTATCGCATAAAATGTTAGTATATAAAATGAGAATGCTCGGACTGTGAAAAAATGTCTGTATGTGGTTAAGTAACTGGCTCAGAAATAGAAAACAGAGGGTGGTTATTAATGGTACACACTCAGATTGGGTCACTGTCACTAGTGGAGTACCTCAAGGGTTAGTACTGGGCCCTATCCTCTTCAATATATTTATTAATTATCTTGTAGAAGGCTTGCACAGTAAAATATTTTTTTTTGCAGATGACACTAAACTGTGTAAAGTAATTGACACGGAAGAGGACAGTATACTGCTACAAATGGTTCTGGATAGATCTTGGGCAGAGAAGTGGCAGATGAGGTTTAACACTGACAAATGTAAGGTTATGCACATGGGTAGGAATAATACAAGTCAGCCGTACATACTAAATGGTAAAACACTGGGTAACACTGACATGGAAAAGGACCTAGGAATTTAAGTGAACAGCAAACTAAGCTGTAAAAACCAATGTCAGGCAGCTGCTGCCAAGGGCAATAAGACAATAGGTTGCATCAACAGGGGCATAGATGCCTGTGATGAGAACATAGTCCTACCACTTTACAAATCACTGGTCAGACCACACATGTAGTACTGTGTACAGTTCTGGGCTCCTGTGAACAAGGCAGACATAGCAGAGCTGGAGAGGGAATGAAGGAATTACAGTACCCTGAAATATTATCAAAATTAGGGTTATTCATTTTAGAAAAAAGACAACTGATGGGAGATTTAATTACTATGTATAAATGTATCAGCGGTCAGTACAGAGATCTCGCCCATCATCTATTTATCCCCAGGACTGTGACTGACAAGCATAGAAGAGGATTCTTTACGGTAAGAGCAGTGAGACTATGGAACCCTCTGCCTGAGGAGGTGGTGATGGTAAGTTCACTAAAAGAGTTCAAGCTGGGCCTGGATGTATTTCTGGAGTGTAATAATATTACAGGCTATAGCTAGTAGAGAGGGGTCGTTGACCCAGAGAGTTACCTGATTGCCTGAATGGAGTCGGGAAGGAATTTTTTTCTCCTTAAGTGGGGAATTTGGCTTCTACCTCACAGGGCCTTTTTGCATTCCTCTGGATCAACTTGTAGGAGATAAGGCCGAACTGGATGGACAAATGTCTTTTTTCGGCCTTATATACTATGTTACTATGCATCAACATGTAATTTGCCAGATGGATGCCATTTAAACTCCTCAGGACATTTGTTGTGTCCCAAAAAAAGAAAAGCAGAGTCTCCACACATTTTTGTAGAAGTCAATAAAATCTACTTAGATACTATCGGCCTCCCCAGTGAACAAAAATATTTATTGTGAACCTTTGGGCGCAGATAGAATGTGTGCATAAGGGCATTTTCACACTAGCGGCAGGACGAATCCGACAGGCTGTTCACCTTGTCAGATCCATCCTGCCGCTATTTCGCCATGCCACCGGACTATAATGGGAACGGGGGCGGAGCTCTGGTGCAGCATGGCAGTGCGCGGTGAGAGGCCGCTGGACTAAAAAGTCGGACATGCAGTACTTTTAGTCCGGCGGCCTCTCGCCGCGCACTCTCATACTGAGCCGGAGCTCCGCCCCCATTATAGTCAATGAGGACGGAGTGGCAGTCCAGTGGCACGGCGAAATAGCGGCAAGACGGAACCGACAGGGTGAACAGCCTGTCGGATCCGTCCTGCCGCTGGCGTGAAAGTAGCCTTACTGTTCATTTAGTAATCAATCTATCTAGCACAATATAAGAATATAACATAACTGTATCAGCAACTGATGCTTCCCCAAGCTAGGTGCCCAGGTCTTGTTCCTTTTTTCTGAAATCCATATATTTCAAGGCTGCATCCAAGGACACGATGGACATCTTTTTGGGAGAATGTTGTGATGTGGGGGTAATGTACTTGGCACAGCAATTTTATTGGTATGATTTCCATGATCTGATTTTTTTTCCTCAGGATGTCATAATTGTACTGTATTTTTCAATAAACTTGGATTTAGTTACCTCTATTCCTTGTGGGTAATTGTTTTTATTGGCAGTATGGTTGTCACTGACGGCAGGCAAACTCTGCTGCTTCATTATTTGAACAAGTTGCTGTACAGTACTCTAAGTGGATGCCTTAGACTCAATAAGTTCTTTTGAGACAGGTTATCTCTACTGGACTTTCTGTACACCTCCCTTCTACATCTGGCCTGCATTAGTAGTTGTTGTCTCTGGCCCTGTTATGACCAGATCCTTCTCCAGAAGCTAGAGTGACAGCTTTATACATGAGCTTCCTCTCTCTATCCCTAGCTAGGCTAGACTACACTAGAATGTTCTAAACCTTTTCCCTTATGGGGATAGGAAACAGCTCCACCTAATGTCAGGTGGTGTATGCTACAATGTATTAAATACCACATGCACACTACATACAATAAATATCTTTTACACAGAAAAACATTTATTTGCATGTTGAAGTGTACTGCAACTCTGGAGCAGGACACTGCAATAATAGGTAATTAAGTGTAACGAAAGGTGCCATACATGCTGTAGACTGTGATGCTGATATGCTTCCCTACATTAAACTATTTGTAATAATGCGGCTGAACAAAAGACATCAGAACTAGACATTATTTATTGTAGCAGCCGTTCCTGGGTACTAACAGTGTCTCCCAGTACTTACATACCCCCATGATTTACAGTAGGGCCGAACCATGTAACAGCCGGACAGTCAAATAAACAATAATATGAAGCACATTGCAACACTAGCAGGTAACAGAAATGCAAATGGATGATGTTCTAAAAAGATGATGGCTATGACAGGTCATGGTGTAGTTGAATGATGATGATGACAAAGATGAATAAACTGCCCCTACTAACTCACCCTGAATCTATCTCTAGCTCTATCCTTGAAAACTGTCCCTAAAACCAAAATCTGCTGAGCCTCATTGTCCTTAAAAATGTCCCTATTGAAACCACGAATATGCAATACAGACACTAATTGATTTCAGAGGACAGTATTTGAGTCAAGTAGCACATTTGGACCACATATGGGATATTACTTAAAACTTTAGAAAGATAATAATAAATATTGAGGATCATTTACTAACTAACATACTGTTTTCTGGCGTAAATGCAGCGCAAAGGTTATTTTAGAGAATGGGTCCGCATCTGACATGCAAAAAATGCAGATCGGATACAGATAAAAAATATGTTTGTGTGCATGAGTCCTTAAAAGAAGAGAAATTCAAATTTTCATTAAATTTCTTTTTTTTTTTCTAATTAAAAACTAAATATATTGACCAAAATGTACTACAAATATAAAATCACACAAAAAAAATCTCAGAATTGCTTGAATAAGTAAAAGCATTCCAAAAATATTACCATATAAGGTAACATTTCAGATTTGAAAAATTAGGCTGCAGTCTTAAAAGAGTTTTCCAGGATTTTGTCCTTTTTAAGTAGCCCCTTTAGTGTGTGGTACCAATAATAGAATCATAGCCACCTGCTCCATTTTGCTTTGGTCTGGTGGCCTGAATCCATTTGGAAATTGAGCAGCTGGTCCCAGGTTGGTTTATTTACAGTTGGGGTACATACAGGGTCAACATGCACCACTGCAGCCAATAACTGGCCTTAACAGTGACATGTTACAAGCACATGACCTGACAGTGACATGCTGATTGGGGACATGTCACCAATAAGTCCAATTATTAGCGGCAATGGCACATATAATCCCATATGGATATTAATCGGGGACCAGAAGATTATGGAACAGGAAACAGCTGAGTCCGATTTTTTTCATTAGATACAACTTGCTCCTTAGGCTAGTAAAATGCACATAAGCAGAGAGGGCCTTGCGGTTCGCCCGGCGGTCGTTTCACGGTGAACTTTGCTCGTTCGTGGTTTGCCGAAAAGGCGAACATATGGCGATGTCCGCACCATATTCTTTTACATTCTGAAGAACTTTGACCCATGACGCATCCATAAGGTGATACAGGACAGCCAATTGAGATGCTTCAGCACATGTACACAACCTTATAAATAAACCTGATCTGGCCGCCATTTTACATTCAGTCTTTTGCCAGTGTAGGGAAAGGTTGCTGTGTGGAGCAGGGAACAACTGTTAGAGAAACCAAATGCTAGCTAATAGGGCCAAAAAAGTCCTTTTAAGGACTGGTATAGGTGTGCTATCGATAGGTGTCACTTACTGAGGGGTGTGATATATATACTTATAATATAGTGCATTTGGGTAGTGCAGCATTTGTTTGCGGTTCTGCTGGGTTACCACAGCTACGCAGAGTAACAAACGCTATTGTAACAAATAATTTCAACTAGTGTGATATACCAGTTGCTCCCAAAAAAACTGATTGAGGCAGGGGTGATACCAATAATATACTTTCTATATAGTTTATTTGGGTAGTGCAGCATTTGTTTGCGGTTCTGCTGCGTTACCGCAGCTACACAGAATGACAAACGCTATTGTAACAAATAATTTCAACTAGTGTGATATACCAGTTGCCCCCCCCAAAAAAGTTATTGAGGCAGGGGTGTGATATACCAATAATATACTTTCTATATAGTGAATTTGGGTAGTGCAGCATTTGTGTGCGGTTCTGCTGCGTTACCGCAGCTACACAGAGTGACAAACGCTATTGGAAAATATACTTTCAACTGGTGTGTTATGCCAGTTGCCCCCCAAAAAAAACAGTTTGAGGCAGCGGTGTGATATACCAATAATATACTTTCTATATAGTGCATTTGGGTATTGCAGCATTTGTGTGAGGTTCTGCTGCATTACCACAGCTACAAAGAGTGACAAAAGCTATTGCAACAAATAATTTCAACTGGTGTGATATACCAGTTGCCCCCCCAAAAAACTGATTGAGTCAGGGGTGTGATATACCAATGATATACTTTCTATATAGTGCATTTGGTAATGCAGCATTTGTTTACGGGTGCGGTCTGCACCCTCTTCCCTCTCTGCTGTGTGCACCCCCAAAGACACCACCAACACTGTATCCATTCCACTCGAGTCAGAGGAATTATTTTCTCATCTATTCCAAGACCTTACCGGTGCGCAGCCATTCTTGGCATCGGGTAAGGAAGAGGAGGTATCAACGGTCGCCACCCAGCAGTCTGACGACAGTACCCAGATCAGCCCAAGGTGGGTGGTCCCCGCTGTTGCTGCCTACTCCGAGATCTCTAATATCAGTGGTGGCCTTTAGAAAATTTGTGGCCAACGGCACACCGCAATGGAAGGTCCCCTGAAGGAAATATTTCTCTGGCACACAGTGATGGTGCCAAGATACACCTGACCACAGACACATGGTCTAGAAAACACGGGCAGGGAAGGTACATCATTTTTACTGCCCACTAGGTGAACCTTCTGATGGCTGTCAAGCATGCAACCCGTGGCATCCATGTGGATTTGGTGTTACCGTCACGGATTGCATGCAGGCCTGCCTCCTCTTCTCCTCCTCCTCCTCCATCCTCCGTCTCCTCCTCGGCTGACTCCTCCTTTTCCACTGCTACCGCCTCTTTGACATGCCAGGTAAAACGTTGCCATGCTGTGCTGCGTCTGTTGTGCCTGGAAGCTAAGAGCCACACCAGTCCTGCACTCCTTTCAGCTTTGCGGTCACAGGCCGATCAGTGGCTAACACCACTCAATTTGACAGTTAGTAAAGCGTTGTGCGACAACGGTGCCAATCTGCTGAGTGCGCTGAAACAGGGCAAAATGACACACGTCCTGAACTTACTTTTCACCGTGCCAGTGGCTGCTCATGCACGGCGCATGCAGACCTCTGCAGCCATTTGATGAGATCACCAAACTTGTCAGTTGCAGCCAGGGCGCCATCAGTGACATCGTACCTTAAGCCTTCTTTCTGGAGCATGCATTGCATCGTGTCATTGATCAAGCCGTCGAGGAGCAGGAGCAGGAAGATGAGGAAGTTGCAATGCTGGATGAATTCCCAGGGGGGCTACTTCATCTGAGACAAGTCAACAGGAGTCTGAAGAGGAGTCAGAGAAGGATGGTTCCAGGGCAGAGGAGGAGGAGGAGCAAGTAGAGCATGCTTCAAACTTTTCTGGGATCCCTAGTCTTGTCCGTGGCTGGGGGGAGGAGACCGAGGACATTATCCTGGACGATGAACAGGAGCCAGGCAACTCCACCACTTCCAGTTTAGTGCAAATAGGGGCCTTCCTGCTCCAGTGTTTGAATAGGGACCCTGTATAAAAAGCATAAAGGGCAAGGACCAGTACTGGGTGGCAACGTACTTAGACCCCCGGTACAAACACAAAATGGCGGACATGTTACCAGCATCACAGAGGGCTGTCAGAATGCAACACTTCCAGGCTTTGCTTCAAGAAATGCTGCATTCTGCTTTAGCGGCGCTGGCAGAGGAATTTCCACTCACAGAGAAACAGTTGCTGGTACCAATCCAACAGTGCATGCAAGAAGAGGGTGGTTTGAAGATGTGTTGGTCAATTCGAATATGAGATCCTTCTTGCAGCCCACCTATCGACAGGCAAAATGGCAGATATGTTACCAGCATCACAGAGGGCTGTCAGAATGCAACACTTCCAGGCCTTGCTTCGAGAAATGCTGCATTCTGCTTTTGCGGCGCTGGCAGAGGAATTTCCACTCACAGAGAAACCGTTGCTGGTACCAATCCAACAGCGCATGCAAGAAGAGGACGGTTTGAAGATGTGTAGGTCAATTCAGATATGAGATCCCTCTTGCAGCCAACCCATCGACAGGCGCCCTCCGGATCCAGCCTCAGGGAACGCCTAGACCGACAGGTGTCCGACTACATCGGGTTAACAGCCGATGTGGACACTATGAGAAGCGAGGAACCCCTGATCTACTGGGTGCAAAGGCTTGACCTGTGGCCAGAGCTGGCACAATTTGCCATGTAACTCTTGGCTTGCCCCTCATCCAGTGTCCTGTCCAAAAGGAATTTGAGCGCAGCAGGGGGATCGTGACCGATAAGCGCACTTGCCAAGCTCATGACAGTGTGGACTACCTCACATTTCTAAAAATAAATGAGGCATGGATCTCGGAGGAATTCAACACCTGTTACGAACACATATAATTGAATTTCCTCATGCCAGCCCACACATATCCTACAAGACCGAGAACAAAGAATAGTCCCTGTCTTATATAAATAATGAGGCATAAAAGGCCTTTTCTGTCCTTTGAATGCCTAATGTTTTGGGCCTCGGAGGAATTCAACACCTATGATGACCACGTGTTTCAACTAGGGTTTTTTCAAGAGGGGGTATTTTGTTAGCCATGTTTTTAATCCAATTTTATATTTTTAGTTCTTTTAAACATATGTATTTGACCTATATTTGTACTGGCCTTCAGTAAAATTGATATCCATTGACCGTCTAATATACCTCCAGCCACATAATCACTTGATCTTTTCTGTACGGTGAATGCATCATTTTAACCCCTTAAGGACACAGGGCATACAGGTACGCCCTTGTGCCCTGGTACTTAAGGACACAGGGCGTACATGTACGCCCTGTGCATTTTCGATCACTGCCGTGCGGCTGGCAGTGATCGGAACCCGGTGCCTGCTCAAATCATTGAGCAGGCACCTAGGCTAAATGCGCGGGGGGGTCCCGTGACCCCCCCATGTCGGCGATCGCGGCAAACCGCAGGTCAATTCAGACCTGCGGTTTGCTGCGATTTCTGCAGTTTCTGATCCCCGCGGTCCCTGACCGCGGGGATCAGAAACTTTAGGATTACATTTTTTTCCAGTATCCCTCCCCCCTGCACCCCTGAGTTATTTGAGCACGGTGGGAGGTGCAGGGGGAGGGTTGCGGGCGGTGCGGGCGGTGCGGGAGGCGGGCGGTGCGGTAGGCGGGATCGCGATCCCCCGCCCGCCTCCCATTGCGTAATCGTTGGCGTCTAGTGGGTATACCAGGGTGCCAGCACATTGCTGGCACCCTGGTATAAACGGCTGACATCGGTGATGCGATGTCAGCCGTTTAACCCTTTCCATACAGCGGTCCGTACGGACCGCTGTATGGAAAAGGTTAACAGCTCAGGGAGCTCCCTCCCTCTCCCATCGGGGGGCTGCTGTGCCTTTGCAGCCCCCCGAATGGAGAGGGAGAGCGCTTCCAGGCAGCCCCCCCAGAGCCCCGTCCTTACCCTTCCCCGTCTGCGCAGTTCTGGCCACTACTGAGCAGACGGGGAAGGTTCCCATGGCAACAGGACGCCTTCTCAGGCGTCCTGCTGTCCATGGTTCTGAACAGCTCTGTGCTGAAAGCATAGATCTGTTCAGACAAAGTGTAAGTAAAATACAGTACAGTACAATATATATTGTACTGTACTGTATTATACAGACATCAGACCCACTGGATCTTCAAGAACCAAGTGGGTCTGGGTCCAAAAAAAAGTGAAAAAAGTGAAAATAAAGTAAAAATCAAAAAACACATTTATCACTGATTAAAAATGAAAAAAATAAAATTCCCTACACATGTTTGGTATCGCCGCGTCCGTAACGACCTGATCTATAAAACGGTAATGTTACTTTACCCGAACTGAAAGTTATGGCTCTTAGACTATGGAAACACTAAAACATGATTTCTTTTGTTTCAAAGATGAAATCATTGTGTAAAACTTACATAAATAAAAAAAAATGTATACATATTAGGTATCGCCGCATCCGTATTGACCGGCTCTATAAAAATATCACATGACCTAACCCCTCAGATGACCACCGTAAAAAAAAAAAAAAAAAAAGCGTAAAAAAAGCCATTTTTTGTCATCTTCCGTCACAAAAAGTGTAATAGCAAGCAATCAAAAAGTCATGTGCACCCCAAAATAGTGCCAATCAAACCGTCATCTCATCCCACAAAAAATGAGACCCTACTTAAGATAATCGCCCAAAAATTGAAAAAATTATGGCTCTTAGACTATGGAGACACTAAAACATTTTTTTTGTTTTAAAAATGAAATTATTGTGTAAAACATACATAAATAAAAAAAATTGTATACATATTAGGTATCACCGCGTCCGTGACAACCTGCTCTATAAAATTACCACATGATCTAACCTGTCAGATGAATGGTGTAAATAACAAAAAAAAACGGTGCAAAAAAAGCTATTTCTTGTTACCTTGCCGCACAAAAAGTGTAATATAGAGCAACCAAAAATCATATGTACCCTAAACTTGTACCAACAAAACTGCCACCCTATCCCGTAGTTTCTAAAATGGGGTCACTTTTTTGGAGTTTCTACTCTAGGGGTGCATCAGGGGGGCTTCAAATGGGACATGGTGTCAAAAAAACCAGTCCAGCAAAATCTGCCTTCCAAAAACCGTATGGCATTCCTTTCCTTCTGCGCCCTGCCATGTGACCGTACAGCGGTTTACGACCACATATGGGATGTTTCTGTAAACTACTGAATCAGGGCCATAAATAATGAGTTTTGTTTGGCTGTTAACCCTTGCTTTGTAACTGGAAAAAAAATATTAAAATGGAAAATCTGCCAAAAAAGTGAAATTTTGAAATTGTATCTCTATTTTCCATTAAATCTTGTGCAACACCTAAAGGGTTAACAAAGTTTGTAAAATCAGTTTTGTATACCTTGAGGGGTGTAGTTTCTTAGATGGGGTCACTTTTATGGAGTTTCTACTCTAGGGGTGCATCAGGGGGCTTCAAAAGGGACATGGTGTCAAAAAAACCAGTCCAGCAAAAATCTGCCTTCCAAAAACCATATGGCATTCCTTTCCTTCTGCGCCCTGCCATGTGCCCGTACAGCAGTTTATGACCACATATGAGGTGTTTCTGTAAACTACAGAATCAGGGCCATAAATAATGAGTTTTGTTTGGCTGTTAACCCTTGCTTTGTAACTGGAAAAAAAATATTAAAATGGAAAATCTGCCAAAAAAGTGAAATCTTGAAATTGTATCTCTATTTTCCATTAAATCTTGTGCAACACCTAAAGGGTTAACAAAGTTTGTAAAATCAGTTTTGTATACCTTGAGGGGTGTAGTTTCTTAGATGGGGTAACTTTTATGGAGTTTCTACTCTAGGGGTGCATCAGGGGGGCTTCAAATGGGACATGGTGTCAAAAAACCAGTCCAGCAAAACATGCCTTCCAAAAACCAAACGGCGCACCTTTCACTCTACGCCCCGCTGTGTGGCCGTACAGTAGTTTACGGCCACATATGGGGTGTTTCTGTAAACGGCAGAGTCAGGGCAATAAAGATACAGTCTTGTTTGGCTGTTAACCCTTGCTTTGTTAGTGGAAAAAATGGGTTAAAATGGAAAATTAGGCAAAAAAATGAAATTCTCAAATTTCATCCCCATTTGCCAATAACTCTTGTGCAACACCTAAAGGGTTAACAAAGTTTGTAAAATCAGTTTTGAATACCTTGAGGGGTGTAGTTTCTTAGATGGGGTCACTTTTATGGAGTTTCTACTCTAGGGGTGCATCAGGGGGCTTCAAATGGGACATGGTGTCAAAAAAACAGTCCAGCAAAACCTGCCTTCCAAAAACCAAACGGCGCACCTTTCACTCTACGCCCCGCTGTGTGGCCGTACAGTAGTTTACGGCCACATATTGGGTGTTTCTGTAAACGGCAGAGTCAGGGCAATAAAGATACAGTCTTGTTTGGCTGTTAACCCTTGCTTTGTTAGTGGAAAAAATTGGTTAAAATGGAAAATTAGGCAATAAAATGAAATTCTCAAATTTCATCCCCATTTGCCAATAACTCTTGTGCAACACCTAAAGGGTTAACAAAGTTTGTAAAATCAGTTTTGAATACCTTGAGGGGTGTAGTTTATAGAATGGGGTCATTTTTGGGTGGTTTCTATTATGTAAGCCTCGCAAAGTGACTTCAGAGCTGTACTGGTCCCTAAAAATTGGGTTTTTGTAAATTTCTGAAAAATTTCAAGATTTGCTTCTAAACTTCTAAGCCTTGTAACATCCCCAAAAAATAAAATATCATTCCCAAAATAATTCAAACATGAAGTAGACATATGGGGAATGTAAAGTCATCACAATTTTTAGGGGTATTACTATGTATTACAGAAGTAGAGAAACTGAAACTTTGAAATTTGCAAATTTTTCCCAATTTTTGGTAAATTTGACATTTTTTTATGCAAAAAAAAATATTTTTTTTTAACTTTATTTTACCAGTGTCATGAAGTACAATATGTGACGAAAAAACAATCTCAGAATGGCCTGGATAAGTCAAAGCGTTTTAAAGTTACCACCACTTAAAGTGACACTGGTTAGATTTGCAAAAAATGGCCTGGTCCTAAGGTGTAATAAGGCTGTGTCCCTAAGGGGTTAAGGGGCCTGTAATACCCTGGCCTCAAGTAGAATTGATATCCAATGACCGTGTAATCTACCTCCAGCCACATACTTTCTTGTTCTTTTCTGTCCACTGAATGCATAATTTTTAGGGCCTGTAGTCCACTGGCCTGCTGTAAAATTGATATCCAATGACCGTGTAATCGACCTCCAGCCACATACTTACTTGTTCTTTTCTGTACGGTGAATGAATAATTGTTGGGGCCTCGGAGGAATTCAACACCAGTGACGACCACGTGTTATCGAATTTCAACTATTATCATTAGTTTTTTTTTCAAAAGGGGGGATTTCGGTAGCCATGTTTTTATTCCAATTTTATATTTTTAGTTCTTTTAACCCCTTAAGGACGTAGGGCGTACCGGTACGCCCTATTTCCCGAGTCCTTAAGGACTCAGGGCGTACCGGTACGTCCTAACTTTAAATAGATATTCCGGCGCCGCGGGGGTTAATCACAACGGGATGCCGGCTGACTGCGGGGATCAGAAACTTTAAAATGCTCAAAATGCCGATTTTGCACCCCCCCTGCACACCTGCATGATTTATTGCCGGCGGGTGGTGGAGGGGGGGTTGCGAGCAGTGCGGCAGTTGCTTGAAAATTTGTTGGCGTCTAGTGGTTATACCAGGGTGTCAGCACATTGCTGACACTCTGGTATAAACGGCTGACATCTGTGTAGATGTCAGCTGTTTAACCCTTTCCATACCGCGCTCCGTACGGACCGCGGTATGGAAAAGGTTAACTGTCAGGGTCAGGGAGCTACCTCCCTCTCCCATCGGGGGGCTGCTGTGCCTTAATAGCCCCCCGATGGAGAGGGAGAGAGCCCCACGACAGCCCCCACCCAGCCCCATCCTCACCCTTCCCATTAGACTATGGAGACACTAAAACTTTTTTTTGTTTTAAAAATGAAGTCATTGTATAAAACTTACATAAATTTAAAAAAAATGTATACATATTAGGTATCACCGCGTCCGTGACAACCTGCTCTATAAAATTACCACATGATCTAACCTGTCAGATGAATGTTGTAAATAACAAAAAAAACGGGCCAAAAAAGCTATTTCTTGTTACCTTGCCGCACAAAAAGTGTAATATAGAGCAACCGAAAATCATATGTACCCTAAACTAGTACCAACAAAACTGCCACCCTATTCTGTAGTTTCTAAAATGGGGTCACTTTTTTGGAGTTTCTACTCTAGGGGTGCATCAGGGGGGCTTCAAATGGGACATGGTGTAAAAAAAAACAGTCCAGCAAAATCTGCCTTCCAAAAACCATATGGCATTCCTTTCCTTCTGCGCCCTGCCGTGTGCCCGTACAGCGGTTTTCGACCACATATGGGGTGTTTCTGTAAACTACAGAATTAGGGCCATAAATAATGAGTTTTGTTTGGCTGTTAACCCTTGCTTTGTAACTGGAAAAAAAATATTAAAATGGAAAATCTGCCAAAAAAGTGGAATTTTGAAATTGTATCTCTATTTTCCATTAAATCTTGTGCAACACCTAAAGGGTTAACACAGTTTGTAAAATCAGTTTTGAATACCTTCAGGGGTGTAGTTTCTTAGATGGGGTCACTTTTTTGGAGTTTCTACTCTAGGGGTGCATCGGGGGGCTTCAAATGGGACATGGTGTCAAAAAACCAGTCCAGCAAAATCTGGCTTCCAAAAACCATATGGCACACCTTTCACTCTACACCCCGCTGTGTGGCCGTACAGTAGTTTACGGCCACATATGGGGTGTTTCTGTAAACGTCAGAGTCAGGGCAATAAATATGCAGTCTTGTTTGGCTGTTAACCCTTGCTTTGTTAGTGGAAAAAATGGGTTAAAATGGAAATCTAGGCAAAAAAATGAAATTCTCAAATTTCATCCCCATTTGCCAATAACTCTTGTGCAACACCTAAAGGGTTAACAAAGTTTGTAAAATCAGTTTTGAATACCTTGAGGGGTGTAGTTTATAGAATGGGGTCATTTTTGGGCGGTTTCTATTATTTAAGCCTCGCAAAGTGACTTCAGACCTGTAGTGGTCCCTAAAAATTGGGTTTTTGTAAATTTCTGAAAAATTTCGAGATTTGGTTCTAAACTTCTAAGCCTTGTAACATCCCCAAAAAATAAAATATCATTCCTAAAATAATTCAAACATGAAGTAGACATATGGGGAATGTAAAGTCATCACAATTTTTGGGGGTATTACTATGTATTACAGAAGTAGAGAAACTGAAACTTTGAAATTAGCAAATTTTTCTAAATTTTTGGTAAATTTGGTATTTTTTATGCAAAAAAAATGTTTTGACTTCATTTTACCAGTGTCATGAAGTACAATATGTGACAAAAAAACAATCTCAGAATGGCCTGGATAAGTCAAAGAGGAAATAGGGCTGAGTCCTTAAGGGGTTAAGCATATGTATTTGACCTGTATTTGTACTGGTCTGCAGTAAAATTGATATCCATTGACCGTGCAACATACCTCCAGCCACATAATCACTTGATCTTTTCTGTCCGGTGAATGCCTAATGTTTGGGGCCGATAGTCCAGTGGCCTACAGTAAAAATTTTATCCATTGACCACATGATATACCTCAAGCCACATAATCAGAATTTCTTTTATGTCAGATGAATGCCTAATTTTTAAGGCCCGTACTTCAGTGGTCTCAAATACATTTTTCTAGGCTCCAACAGGGCACATTTCAGAGAATGTTACTTTAAGACACATAAAAATGTCACCTGATTAAGATACATATTTTTTGTTTGAATTTTTGTCAATGATCCCCCTCTAGTATGTCACTGTCCATGTTGTGGACTATGTGCACTTCTACTAAGTATTTGGTGGCTGCAAATATGAGCTGAAGGTTTTTCAGGTTCGCCTGCCATTAAAGTGAATGGGGTCCGCCGTGAATTTGTGGTTTGTGAACATTTGATCACGATCGTGTTCACAAACCGTCCCAGCCGATGTTTATCCATCACTACACATAAGGCTGGACAACCCCTTTAAGGCCAAAACCGACTGTGTTATTAATAGGTTAATTAATGAATAGTACATACATTCATAATAGACTAGTTTGTTGTATTCTTTGTAACATTTGCTTACAATCAATGTTTTCTTTTCAAAATCTGTTTATTGTTTTCAAAGTAAGTTAGAATAAAGAGCACAACAGAGGAAATAAACTGATTGTTTTAATGCATTACGCATCACTACAGAAAAAAGGCCGAAAATGGTACAAATTGGTACATGAATTACTTGTTACAATGCTCAATTGAAGTAAGCAGAGTTACAGAAATTTCGTCGTAACAGGTCTCGACACTCTAGAACCAGTAGAACAGTAGAAAAACGTAACTAGAGAGTAGGGAAGGAAAGGATATGAGACTTGGGGTTGAGGGGAGGAGTGGGGATGGGGAGCCTCTGTCTCCTGGACGAGCCCTAGGAAATTGGTTTGTTGGAACATCTCAGAAGGAACAACTAGGATAATTGAGGCAAATGTGGTGCTCAATGTCTATTTAAAATGGGGGTATAGGTGTGAACAAATAAACATTAGAAGGGAGCAAGCGAGGGGCAGGAGTCATAGAGAAGTCCCCTGTGACAGGACCAAAGTGCCCAAATATGGGAGATAGCTTGATAAGACCTCGATTCCCAATGAGAAATTTCCTCAAACCTGGCGATCTGGTCTATCTTGTTTAACCAGTGTAGATTGAGGAAACCTCTTTAAACTTCCAGTGAAGTGGGATAAAGAGCCTGGCCACTGCCAACATGTAGTTAAGAAGCCGTCTAGTTTTCTCAGGTATGTCTGAAGAGCAAGAGCTAAGCTATATATGGTTTCAGCGGGAGGGAGGTATTACATACTTTATTAATAATCTTGAGGATCTGATGCCAGAAAGTTTTGATTGACTCACAGTCCCACCAGACATGTAAAAAGGAGCCTCTCGCTCACATGCATCTTCTGCAGTTTGCATTTGTTGTGTCATACATCTGACTCAACCTGAGTGGTGGTAAATACTATCTTGAAAGGATTTTGTAGGAGTTTTCTTGTATCTTTATGCACCTGGAAATATGTTTGTGGTTGAGTAAAAGTGATGTAATTTCCAGGGGTAAGAATTTTGTTTGTAACTCTCTTTTCCATTCTCTGATGAAGCAAGGGATTGATGGGTTTTCCAGGGAAAGAGAATGTTTGTTTATGGTGGAAATTATTTTAGATGTTTTTTTTCCTTTGTGTGCAGAGCCGCTCAAACCAGGAATAAGGCCATTGCTCTCCATTTGAAATTAATAAATATTTGTGGTGTTTATTTGATTAATGTTTAATAAATCTACCATTTTAGTGACAGGGAGAAAGGTGTTTGGTGGGGAGGATGCTTACTTTCTGAGGACGCATTCACACTACTGCGCCCGTGTGCGTTTCTCAATTTGTGGAACGGGACCAGCAGCCCATTATAAAAATGCCTATTCTTGTCCGTGATTGCAGACATGCTCTATATTTTTTGCAGGGCCACGGAACGGAACAACCATGTGCTGTGCACATCTTTTGTGGCACCTTTGAAATAAATGGGTCCGCACCCGTTCCGCAAAATTGCAGAACGGATGCGCACTCATTCATACTGTCATGTGAATGAGTCCTGAAGTGCAGGGTGAACTTTCCTGGACTTATACTCAGCTGGCGCAAAACTGTCTTTAATAGGGCTGAGCGAATCGACTTGGCATGAAACTTCATTAGAATACTGTACGGAGCGGGGACTCCGTACAGTATTAGAATTTATTGGCTCCAATGAGCTGAAGTTATTACTTTGTGACGTCTCACAAGACTTCGGTTAATAACTTCAAAAATGTATTTCTACTGTAAAAAAAAACTTTAACGAACTCGAGTTCGGTAAAAGGTTTTTTACAGTAGAAATTAATTTCTGAAGTTCTTACGCGAAGTCTCGAAAGACTTTGCAAAGTAATGACTTTGGCTCATCGGAGCCAATACATTCTAATACTGTACAGAGCTCCCACTCTGTACAGTATTCTAACAAAGTTTTATGCCAATCGACATCGGATGTTTCATCCGAAATCGATTCGCTTATCCCTAGTCTTTAAGTGTGATGATTGGAGAATTTGGAGCATAAATCCCTTATATTGTTGTTTTCATATTTTTATTGTAGCAGCGTGGAGTATTCTAATAGTTGAACGTGGAAATATTTTAGGGGATTAAGCGAGTGTTAAGTACCTCAGGGGGTATTTGGTTAAGCTCTCCTCCAGGTGACTCCAATCCTTATGGCTGTGACCTCTAAGCCATTCTACAATTCTACTTAGATGAATAGCCTGGTATGTAGGGATGAGCGAACCCGAACTGTATAGTTCGGGTTCGTACCGAATTTTGGGGTGTCCGTGACACGGACCCGAACCCGGACATTTTCGCAAAAGTCCGGGTTCGGTGTTCGTCGCTTTCTTGGCGCTTTTTGAAAGACTGCAAAGCAGCCAATCAACAAGCGTCATACTACTTGCCCCAAGAGGCCGTCACAGCCATGCCTACTATTGGCATGGCTGTGATTGGCCAGAGCACCATGTGACCCAGCCTCTATTTAAGCTGGAGTCACATAGCGCCGCCCGTCACTCTGCTCTGATCAGCATAGGGAGAGGTTGCGGCTGCAACAGTAGGGCGAGATTAGGCAGATTAACTCCTCCAAAGGACTTGATTAATTGATCGATCTGCAGCTGTGGATCATTGAGCTGCTGATACTCAATTGCTCACTGTTTTTAGGCTGCCCAGACCGTTTGTCAGTCACTTTTTTCTGGGGTGATCGGCGGCCATTTTGTGTCTTGTGGTGCGCCAGCACAAGCGGCGACCAAGTGCATTTAACCCTCAATGGTGTGGTTGTTTTTTGGCCATATACTACATCAGGGGCAAGCTGCGCCTGTCACCAAGTGCATTTAACCCTCAATGGTGTGGTTGTTTTTTGGCTAAAGCCTACATCAGGGTGAAGCTGTCACACCAAGTGCATTTAACCAGCAATAGTCTGTTTATTTTTTGGCCATATACTACATCAGGGGCAAGCTGCGCCTGTCACCAAGTGTATTTAACCCTCAGTAGAGTGGTTGGTCAAGCTGTCACACCAAGTGCATTTAACCATCAATAGTGTGGTTATTTTTTGGCCATATCCCAGTCTAATTCTGTCAGTAAACGTATACCTGTCACCCAGCGTCTAAATACTAGGCCTCAAGTTTATATCCAGCTAAATCTGTCGTTACTGGTGTGGCTGGTCAAGTTATTTAGTGTCCGTCAAAGCACATTTTTTGTTCTGGGTTGATATACAATTCCCAATTTAGCAATTTCATAATTTAGTGGTTTCTGCTGTATCAGAGCTATTTGAAATCTATCCCTAAAAGGGTATATCATATTCAAGGTGCACATAGGGTCATTCAGAATAACTTCACACACCCGCTACTGTGCATTTCCAAGTCTAATTCTGTCAGTAAACCTATACCTGTCACCCAGCGCCTAAATACTAGGCCTCAAATTTATATCCTGCTAAATTGCTGTGGCTGGGCAAGTTATTTAGTGTCCGTCCAAGCACAGTTTTTGTTCTGGGTTGAAATACAATTCTCAATTTAGCAATTTCATAATTTAGTGGTTTCTGCTGTATCAGAGCTATTTGAAATCTATCCCTAAAAGGGTATATCATATTCAAGGTGCACATAGGGTCATTCAGAATAACTTCACACACCCGCTACTGTGCATTTCCAAGTCTAATTCTGTCAGTAAACCTATACCTGTCACCCAGCGCCTAAATACTAGTCCTCAAATTTATATCCTGCTAAATTGCTATGGCTGGGCAAGTTATTTAGTGTCCGTCCAACCACAGTTTTTGTTCTGGGTTGAAATACAATTCCCAATTTAGCAATTTCATAATTTAGTGGTTTTTGCTGTATCAGAGCTATTTGAAATCTATCCCTAAAAGGGTATATCATATTCAAGGTGCACATAGGGTCATTCAGAATAACTTCACACACCCGCTACTGTGCATTTCCAAGTCTAATTCTGTCAGTAAACCTATACCTGTCACCCAGCGCCTAAATACTAGGCCTCAAATTTATATTCAGCTGAATTTGAATACAATACATTGGGCCAAATAATATTTTTGTTGTTGTGGTGAACGATAACAATGAGGAAAACATCTAGTAAGGGACGCGGACGTGGACATGGTCGTGGTGGTGTTAGTGGACCCTCTGGTGCTGGGAGAGGACGTGGCCGTTCTGCCACATCCACACGTCCTAGTGTACCAACTACCTCAGGTCCCAGTAGCCGCCAGAATTTACAGCGATATATGGTGGGGCCCAATGCCGTTCTAAGGATGGTAAGGCCTGAGCAGGTACAGGCATTAGTCAATTGGGTGGCCGACAGTGGATCCAGCACGTTCACATTATCTCCCACCCAGTCTTCTGCAGAAAGTGCACAGATGGCACCTGAAAACCAACCCCATCAGTCTGTCACATCACCCCCATGCATATCAGGGAAACTGTCTGAGCCTCAAGTTATGCAAGAGTCTCTTATGCTGTTTGAAGACTCTGCTGGCAGGGTTTCCCAAGGGCATCCACCTAGCCCTTCCCCAGCGGTGGAAGACATAGAATGCACTGACGCACAACCACTTATGTTTCCTGATGATGAGGACATGGGAATACCACCTCAGCAAGTCTCTGATGATGACGAAACACAGGTGCCAACTGCTGCGTCTTTCTGCAGTGTGCAGACTGAACAGGAGGTCAGGGATCAAGACTGGGTGGAAGACGATGCAGGGGACGATGAGGTCCTAGACCCCACATGGAATGAAGGTCGTGCCACTGACTTTCACAGTTCGGAGGAAGAGGCAGTGGTGAGACCAAGCCAACAGCGTAGCAAAAGAGGGAGCAGTGGGCAAAAGCAGAACACCCGCCGCCAAGAGACTCCGCCTGCTACTGACTGCCGCCATCTGGGACCGAGCACCCCAAAGGCAGCTTCAAGGAGTTCCCTGGCATGGCACTTCTTCAAACAATGTGCTGACGACAAGACCCGAGTGGTTTGCACGCTGTGCCATCAGAGCCTGAAGCGAGGCATTAACGTTCTGAACCTTAGCACAACCTGCATGACCAGGCACCTGCATGCAAAGCATGAACTGCAGTGGAGTAAACACCTTAAAAACAAGGAAGTCACTCAGGCTCCCCCTGCTACCTCTTCTGCTGCTGCCGCCTTGGCCTCTTCTGCTGCTGCCGCCTCGGCCTCTTCTGCTGCTGCCGCCTCGGCCTCTTCCTCCGCCTCTGGAGGAACGTTGGCACCTGCCGCCCAGCAAACAGGGGATGTACCACCAACACCACCACCACCTCCGTCACCAAGCATCTCATCCATGTCACACGGCAGCGTTCAGCTCTCCATCTCACAAACATTTGAGAGAAAGCATAAATTCCCACCTAGCCACCCTCGATCCCTGGCCCTGAATGCCAGCATTTCTAAACTACTGGCCTATGAAATGCTGTCATTTAGGCTGGTGGACACAGACAGCTTCAAACAGCTCATGTCGCTTGCTGTCCCACAGTATGTTGTTCCCAGCCGCCACTACTTCTCCAAGAGAGCCGTGCCTTCCCTGCACAACCAAGTATCCGATAAAATCAAGTGTGCACTGCGCAACGCCATCTGTGGCAAGGTCCACCTAACCACAGATACGTGGACCAGTAAGCACGGCCAGGGACGCTATATCTCCCTAACTGCACACTGGGTAAATGTAGTGGCAGCTGGGCCCCAGGCAGAGAGCTGTTTGGCGCACGTCCTTCCGCCGCCAAGGATCGCAGGGCAACATTCTTTGCCTCCTGTTGCCACCTCCTCCTTCTCGGCTTCCTCCTCCTCTTCTTCCACCTGCTCATCCAGTCAGCCACACACCTTCACCACCAACTTCAGCACAGCCCGGGGTAAACGTCAGCAGGCCATTCTGAAACTCATATGTTTGGGGGACAGGCCCCACACCGCACAGGAGTTGTGACGTGGTATAGAACAACAGACCGACGAGTGGTTGCTGCCGGTGAGCCTCAAGCCCGGCCTGGTGGTGTGCGATAATGGGCGAAATCTCGTTGCAGCTCTGGGACTAGCCGGTTTGACGCACATCCCTTGCCTGGCGCATATGCTGAATTTGGTGGTGCAGAAGTTCATTCACAACTACCCCGACATGTCAGAGCTGCTGCATAAAGTGCGGGCCGTCTGTTCGCGCTTCCGGCGTTCACATCCTGCCACTGCTCGCCTGTCTGCACTACAGCGTAACTTCGGCCTTCCAGCTCACCGCCTCATATGCGACGTGCCAACCAGGTGGAACTCCACCTTGCACATGCTGGACAGACTGTGCGAGCAGCAGCAGGCCATAGTGGAGTTTCAGCTGCAGCACGCACGGGTCAGTCGCACTGCGGAACAGCACCACTGCACCACCAATGACTGGGCCTCCATGCGAGACCTGTGTGCCCTGTTGCGCTGTTTCGAGTACTCCACCAACATGGCCAGTGGCGATGACGCCGTTATCAGCGTTACAATACCACTTCTATGTCTCCTTGAGAAAACACTTAGGGCGATGATGGAAGAGGAGGTGGCCCAGGAGGAGGAGGAGGAAGAGGGGTCATTTTTAGCACTTTCAGGCCAGTCTCTTCGAAGTGACTCAGAGGGAAGTTTTTTGCAACAGCAGAGGCCAGGTACAAATGTGGCCAGCCAGGGCCCACTACTGGAGGACGAGGAGGACGAGGATGAGGAGGAGGTGGAGGAGGATGAGGATGAAGCATGGTCACAGCGGGGTGGCACCCAACACAGCTCGGGCCCATCACTGGTGCGTGGCTGGGGGGAAAGGCAGGACGATGACGATACGCCTCCCACAGAGGACAGCTTGTCCTTACCCCTGGGCAGCCTGGCACACATGAGCAACTACATGCTGCAGTGCCTGCGCAACGACAGCAGAGTTGCCCACATTTTAACGTGTGCGGACTACTGGGTTGCCACCCTGCTGGATCCACGGTACAAAGACAATGTGCCCACCTTACTTCCTGCACTGGAGCGTGATAGGAAGATGCGCGAGTACAAGCGCACGTTGGTAGACGCGCTACTGAGAGCATTCCCAAATGTCACAGGGGAACAAGTGGAAGCCCAAGGCCAAGGCAGAGGAGCAAGAGGTCGCCAAGGCAGCTGTGTCACGGCCAGCTCCTCTGAGGGCAGGGTTAGCATGGCAGAGATGTGGAAAAGTTTTGTCAACACGCCACAGCTAACTGCACCACCACCTGATACGCAACGTGTTAGCAGGAGGCAACATTTCACTAACATGGTGGAACAGTACGTGTGCACACCCCTCCACGTACTGACTGATGGTTCGGCCCCATTCAACTTCTGGGTCTCTAAATTGTCCACGTGGCCAGAGCTAGCCTTTTATGCCTTGGAGGTGCTGGCCTGCCCGGCGGCAAGCGTTTTGTCTGAACGTGTATTCAGCACGGCAGGGGGCGTCATTACAGACAAACGCACCTGCCTTTCTACAGCCAATGTGGACAAGCTGACGTTCATAAAAATGAACCAGGCATGGATCCCACAGGACCTGTCCGTCCCTTGTCCAGATTAGACATTAACTACCTCCACTTAACCATATATTATTGTACTCCAGGGCACTTCCTCATTCAATCCTATTTTTATTTTCATTTTACCATTATATTGCGAGGCTACCCAAAGTTGAATGAACTTCTCCTCTGTCTGGGTGCCGGGGCCTAAATATATGCCAATGGACTGTTCCAATGTTGGGTGACGTGAAGCCTGATTCTCTGTTACGGGACCTCTCTCCTCTGCCTGTGTGCTGGGGCTAAATATATGCCAATGGACTGTTGCAGTGGTGGCTGACGTGAAGCCTGATACTCTGCTATGACATGCAGACTGATTCTCTGCTGACATGAAGCCAGATTCTCTGTAACGGGACCTCTCTCCTCTGCCTGTGTGCTGGGCCTAAATATATGCCAATGGACTGTTCCAATGTTGGGTGACGTGAAGCCTGATTCTCTGCTATGACATGCAGACTAATTCTCTGCTGACATGAAGCCAGATTCTCTGTTACGGGACCTCTCTCCTCTGCCTGGTTTGCTGGGCCTAAATATATGACAATGGACTGTTAAAGTGGTGGCTGACGTGAAGCCTGATTCTCTGCTATGACATGCAGACTGATTCTCTGCTGACATGAAGCCAGATTCTCTGTTACGGGACCTCTCTCCTCTGCCTGGGTCTAAATATATGCCAATGGACTGCTGCAGTGGTGGCTGACGTGAAGCCTGATTCTCTTCTATGACATGCAGACTGATTCTCTGCTGACATGAAGCCAGATTCTCTGTAACGGGACCTCTCTCCTCTGCCTGTGTGCTGGGCCTAAATATATGCCAATGGACTGTTCCAATGTTGGGTGACGTGAAGCCTGATTCTCTGCTATGACATGCAGACTAATTCTCTGCTGACATGAAGCCAGATTCTCTGTTACGGGACCTCTCTCCTCTGCCTGGTTTGCTGGGCCTAAATATATGACAATGGACTGTTAAAGTGGTGGCTGACGTGAAGCCTGATTCTCTGCTATGACATGCAGACTGATTCTCTGCTGACATGAAGCCAGATTCTCTGTTACGGGACCTCTCTCCTCTGCCTGGGTCTAAATATATGCCAATGGACTGCTGCAGTGGTGGCTGACGTGAAGCCTGATTCTCTTCTATGACATGCAGACTGATTCTCTGCTGACATGAAGCCAGATTCTCTGTTACGGGACCTCTCTCCTCTGGCTGGGTGCCTGGGCCTAAATATATGCCAATGGACTGTTCCAATGTTGGGTGACGTGAAGCCTGATTCTCTGCTATGACATGCAGACTGATTCTCTGCTGACATGAAGCCAGATCCTCTGTTACGGGACCTCTCTCCTCTGCCTGAGTGCTGGGCCTAAATAAATGACAATGGACTGTTGTACTGGTGGGTGACGTGAAGCCTGATTCTCTGCTATGACATGCAGACTGATTCTCTGCTGACATGAAGACAGATTCTCTGTTACGGGACCTCTCTCCTCTGCCTGGGTGCTGGGCCTAAATATCTGACAATGGACTGTTGCAGTGGTGGCTGACATGAAGCCTGATTCTCTGCTATGACATGCAGACTGATTCTCTGCTGACATTAAGACAGATTCTCTGTTACGGGACCTCTCTCCTCTGCCTGGTTTGCTGGGCCTAAATATATGACAATGGACTGTTACAGTGGTGGCTGACGTGAAGCCTGATTCTCTGCTATGACATGCAGACTGATTCTCTGCTGACATGAAGCCAGATTCTCTGTTACGGGACCTCTCTCCTCTGCCTGGGTGCCTGGGCCTAAATATATGCCAATGGACTGTTGCAGTGGTGGCTGACGTGAAGCCTGATTCTCTGCTATGACATGCAGACTGATTCTCTGCTGACATGAAGCCAGATTCTCTGTAACGGGACCTCTCTCCTCTGCCTGTGTGCTGGGCCTAAATATATGCCAATGGACTGTTCCAATGTTGGGTGACGTGAAGCCTGATTCTCTGCTATGACATGCAGACTAATTCTCTGCTGACATGAAGCCAGATTCTCTGTTACGGGACCTCTCTCCTCTGCCTGTGTGCTGGGGCTAAATATATGCCAATGGACTGTTGCAGTGGTGGCTGACGTGAAGCCTGATACTCTGCTATGACATGCAGACTGATTCTCTGCTGACATGAAGCCAGATTCTCTGTAACGGGACCTCTCTCCTCTGCCTGTGTGCTGGGCCTAAATATATGCCAATGGACTGTTCCAATGTTGGGTGACGTGAAGCCTGATTCTCTGCTATGACATGCAGACTAATTCTCTGCTGACATGAAGCCAGATTCTCTGTTACGGGACCTCTCTCCTCTGCCTGGTTTGCTGGGCCTAAATATATGACAATGGACTGTTAAAGTGGTGGCTGACGTGAAGCCTGATTCTCTGCTATGACATGCAGACTGATTCTCTGCTGACATGAAGCCAGATTCTCTGTTACGGGACCTCTCTCCTCTGCCTGGGTCTAAATATATGCCAATGGACTGCTGCAGTGGTGGCTGACGTGAAGCCTGATTCTCTTCTATGACATGCAGACTGATTCTCTGCTGACATGAAGCCAGATTCTCTGTTACGGGACCTCTCTCCTCTGGCTGGGTGCCTGGGCCTAAATATATGCCAATGGACTGTTCCAATGTTGGGTGACGTGAAGCCTGATTCTCTGCTATGACATGCAGACTGATTCTCTGCTGACATGAAGCCAGATCCTCTGTTACGGGACCTCTCTCCTCTGCCTGAGTGCTGGGCCTAAATAAATGACAATGGACTGTTGTACTGGTGGGTGACGTGAAGCCTGATTCTCTGCTATGACATGCAGACTGATTCTCTGCTGACATGAAGACAGATTCTCTGTTACGGGACCTCTCTCCTCTGCCTGGGTGCTGGGCCTAAATATCTGACAATGGACTGTTGCAGTGGTGGCTGACATGAAGCCTGATTCTCTGCTATGACATGCAGACTGATTCTCTGCTGACATTAAGACAGATTCTCTGTTACGGGACCTCTCTCCTCTGCCTGGTTTGCTGGGCCTAAATATATGACAATGGACTGTTACAGTGGTGGCTGACGTGAAGCCTGATTCTCTGCTATGACATGCAGACTGATTCTCTGCTGACATGAAGCCAGATTCTCTGTTACGGGACCTCTCTCCTCTGCCTGGGTGCCTGGGCCTAAATATATGCCAATGGACTGTTGCAGTGGTGGCTGACGTGAAGCCTGATTCTCTGCTATGACATGCAGACTGATTCTCTGCTGACATGAAGCCAGATTCTCTGTAACGGGACCTCTCTCCTCTGCCTGTGTGCTGGGCCTAAATATATGCCAATGGACTGTTCCAATGTTGGGTGACGTGAAGCCTGATTCTCTGCTATGACATGCAGACTAATTCTCTGCTGACATGAAGCCAGATTCTCTGTTACGGGACCTCTCTCCTCTGCCTGGTTTGCTGGGCCTAAATATATGACAATGGACTGTTACAGTGGTGGCTGACGTGAAGCCTGATTCTCTGCTATGACATGCAGACTGATTCTCTGCTGACATGAAGCCAGATTCTCTGTTACGGGACCTCTCTCCTCTGCCTGGGTCTAAATATATGCCAATGGACTGCTGCAGTGGTGGCTGACGTGAAGCCTGATTCTCTTCTATGACATGCAGACTGATTCTCTGCTGACATGAAGCCAGATTCTCTGTTACGGGACCTCTCTCCTCTGGCTGGGTGCCTGGGCCTAAATATATGCCAATGGACTGTTCCAATGTTGGGTGACGTGAAGCCTGATTCTCTGCTATGACATGCAGACTGATTCTCTGCTGACATGAAGCCAGATCCTCTGTTACGGGACCTCTCTCCTCTGCCTGAGTGCTGGGCCTAAATAAATGACAATGGACTGTTGTACTGGTGGGTGACGTGAAGCCTGATTCTCTGCTATGACATGCAGACTGATTCTCTGCTGACATGAAGACAGATTCTCTGTTACGGGACCTCTCTCCTCTGCCTGGGTGCTGGGCCTAAATATCTGACAATGGACTGTTGCAGTGGTGGCTGACATGAAGCCTGATTCTCTGCTATGACATGCAGACTGATTCTCTGCTGACATGAAGACAGATTCTCTGTTACGGGACCTCTCTCCTCTGCCTGGTTTGCTGGGCCTAAATATATGACAATGGACTGTTACAGTGGTGGCTGACGTGAAGCCTGATTCTCTGCTATGACATGCAGACTGATTCTCTGCTGACATGAAGCCAGATTCTCTGTTACGGGACCTCTCTCCTCTGCCTGGGTGCCTGGGCCTAAATATATGCCAATGGACTGTTGCAGTGGTGGCTGACGTGAAGCCTGATTCTCTTCTATGACATGCAGACTGATTCTCTGCTGACATGAAGCCAGATTCTCTGTTACGGGACCTCTCTCCTCTGCCTGTGTGCTGGGCCTAAATATATGCCAATGGACTGTTCCAATGTTGGGTGACGTGAAGCCTGATTCTCTGCTATGACATGCAGGCTAATTCTCTGCTGACATGAAGCCAGATTCTCTGTTACGGGACCTCTCTCCTCTGCCTAGTTTGCTGGGCCTAAATATATGACAATGGACTGTTACAGTGGTGGCTGACGTGAAGCCTGATTCTCTGCTATGACATGCAGACTGATTCTCTGCTGACATGAAGCCAGATTCTCTGTTACGGGACCTCTCTCCTCTGGCTGGGTGCCTGGGCCTAAATATATGCCAATGGACTGTTCCAATGTTGGGTGACGTGAAGCCTGATTCTCTGCTATGACATGCAGACTGATTCTCTGCTGACATGAAGCCAGATCCTCTGTTACGGGACCTCTCTCCTCTGCCTGGGTGCTGGGCCTAAATAAATGACAATGGACTGTTGCACTGGTGGGTGACGTGAAGCCTGATTCTCTGCTATGACATGCAGACTGATTCTCTGCTGACATAAAGACAGATCCTCTGTTACGGGACCTCTCTCCTCTGCCTGGGTGCTGGGCCTAAATAAATGACAATGGACTGTTGCACTGGTGGGTGACGTGAAGCCTGATTCTCTGCTATGACATGCAGACTGATTCTCTGCTGACATGAAGCCAGATTCTCTGTTACGGGACCTCTCTCCTCTGCCTGGTTTGCTGGGCCTAAATATATGACAATGGACTGTTACAGTGGTGGCTGACGTGAAGCCTGATTCTCTGCTATGACATGCAGACTGATTCTCTGCTGACATGAAGCCAGATTCTCTGTTACGGGACCTCTCTCCTCTGCCTGGGTGCCTGGGCCTAAATATATGCCAATGGACTGTTGCAGTGGTGGCTGACGTGAAGCCTGATTCTCTGCTATGACATGCAGACTGATTCTCTGCTGACATGAAGACAGATTCTCTGTTACGGGACCTCTCTCCTCTGCCTGGGTGCTGGGCCTAAATATATGCCAATGGACTGTTGCAGTGGTGGCTGACGTGAAGCCTGATTCTCTGCTATGACATGCAGACTGATTCTCTGCTGACATGAAGCCAGATTCTGTGTTATTGGACCTCTCTCCCCTGCCTGGGTGCCAGGGCCTAAATATCTGACAATGGACTGTTGCAGTGGTGGCTGACGTGAAGCCTGATTCTCTGCTATGACATGCAGACTGATTCTCTGCTGACATGAAGCCAGATTCTCTGTTACGGGACCTCTCTCCTCTGCCTGGGTGCCGGGGCCTATATATATGACAATGGACTGTTCCAGTGGTGGCTGACGTGAAGCCTGATTCTCTGCTATGGGACCTCTCTCCAATTGATATTGGTTAATTTTTATTTATTTTACTTTTATTTTTATTCATTTCCCTATCCACATTTGTTTGCAGGGGATTTACCTACATGTTGCTGCCTTTTGAAGCCTTCTAGCTCTTTCCTGGGCTGTTTTACAGCCTTTTTAGTGCCGAAAAGTTCGGGTCCCCATTGACTTCAATGGGGTTCGGGTTCGGGACGAAGTTCGGATCGGGTTCGGATCCCGAACCCGAACATTTCCGGGAAGTTCGGCTGAACTTCTCGAACCCGAACATCCAGGTGTCCGCTCAACTCTACTGGTATGTTTTATGTAGTGATGGAAAGCCAATTCTGCCTTTGTCAGAGGGGAGTTGGAGAATTTTGTGCGATATGGTGTGGCTTGACTTTGTCCCAGATAAAATCAGCAAATTTTTCAAACTGTTCGAAGAATATTTTCAGTAGAGCAATTGGGAGCACCTGGAGGAGGTATGTCACCTTTGGTATGATCAGAGAGTTTAGTATATTTTTGCTGCCAATCCATGAAAGAAATGTGGGTGAACAGGATTGTATTATGGATGGTACAGAAGAGAGTAAAACTTTATAATTCAGATCATAAAGATGTTCCAGATGTGTCGAGAGTTTAATCCCTAGGAATTGGATATAGTTATCAGGCCATTAGTATGGGGAGTTATTTTTAATTTTTTATATACGTTCTGAGGGGATTGTAATGTTAAGAGCTTGAGATTTGCTAAAGTTTACTTTAATGTTTGAAACATCACAAATATCTTTGTGCATCTCATTTCGGGAAGGCTACCTCGTAGTTTAAGTAAGAGAAGATCAATCAATGTATGATGACCACAATAAATAGCAGCGGGGAGAGGGGGCAGTCCTTTCTTCTTCCGTTGTTAATTAAAACTCAGTCAGAGATAATGTCATTGATTTTGATACAGTATGTGCGTTTGGGTTTTTATACATGGACATGAATTGTGTGGGGATGCCAAATTTGGTTAAAGTGATTTCCATGTATGGCCAGGAGACCCTGTGAAAGGCCTTTCCTGCATCGGTTCCTAATAATAATAATGACCGATGAGACTTCTTTGAATGAGAGATTTCATTAATTAATTTGTATGCATTATCTCTACCCTCTCTGTCTGAGACAAACCCTGTTTGATCTGAGGGGATCAGATTAGGGAGTAGGTGTTGTAGCCTGACTATCAATGTTTTCCATATCTGTAAATGCTACATGCCTTCACAAAAAAAAAAGAAAGAACCTACACACTGTGTATCAGAAAAAGAAAGGTACATTTCTTCTTCAACTTTGCCATAATAGCATGCACTTTCAAAGAAAGCACAATTACCTTTAAAGATTCAAATCATGCACAGTGTTCATTTGAAACCTAACACAAGCTATTAAAGGCAATTATCTTATATTTATGCAATGTGATTTCCAAATAATATGTGTATATTCCGTTTCAATGAACTAATTAAAGAAAGCAGTCTTTACATAATGCATGTTTCCTGATGATTCAATAGAAATCTATTAGAAAAAGGCAATGATTAAAACATAGTATACCATAAAGCAGGGATCAGCTAGCTCCAGCACTTCAGCTGTTCTGAAACTGCATTTCCCAGAATGCTCTATTCACTTGTTGGCATTCTGGTAGTTGTACTTTCAGGTTGCTGACCCCTGACATAAAGATACAAGCGACTTGTAGCAATGAACGCATGATTGCCTAAATTGACTAAGGCCAATTTTTCACAAGCTTATTCAGTCTGTGAAATATGCTCCGCGTGACAGATGTATTTCCTGGACTGAATGTTGCTCCTGTAACACAAACTCACAGCATTGTAATGATTTATAAAGCTGTGTTTTGCTGCCTGACTTAAAATCACCCCCTTTCCCAAGCTTATATATAAAAATAAACAATAAAAAAATAGTAAGAAATAAAAATATTTATCCCCTACATTGAGCGCCCTAATGGAAAAAAGAAAGAGAAAATGCTGTTTTCTATCAACTTGCCCCCCCCCCCCGAAAAAAAACTGAACAAAAAATGATCAAAAACTAATATGTGCCCCAAAATGGTATGAATAGAAATTACAGCTTACCCCACAAAAAACCTCCACACAGGACTGTACATGGAAACAGAAAAAACTGTGTCGTTCTTTTCATATTTTTTAAAGCAGTAAAACATAAAAAAATACTAAAAACTTGATATTGCCTTAATTATACTGACCTGAATAATAACCAGTGAAGACCAGTAATAACCAGTGAAGCCATAAAAATAATGCCCCCTAAAGGGAATTCCTTATTTTTTCTCAGTTGTAGCCCACAAAGATTTCCCCCCATTATAAATACAAGATATATTAAACTGAATAGTGCAAAAAAAAATATCAACTTGTCCTGCAAAAAAAGTCTTTATATGTATATCGCTAGTAATAAGTCAGCAACTGGGCTTGCATTTCTCTACATTCACACGACCGTATGTATTTTGCTGTGACGTCCGTGTTGCATCCGTTTTTTTTTGGGGGGGGGGCGGATCCATTGTAACAATGCCACGCACAGTCTGCTGTCCGCATTTTTTGCAGACGCATTGAAATGAATGGATCCACATACTATCTGCAAAAAATGCGGATCAGTTGCGGACCAAAAATACGGTCTTGTGAATAGGGCCTTAAAGGGGTATTTCGGTAGGTAAAGGTTATTCACTATCCACAGATCCTACCGGTGGGACCCCCACTGATCACGGGAACTAGGGCCCCATACCCACTGCAGGCCCCTTGCTGCTCCCCTGAAATGACCGGAGTGGCTATATGCGCACGGCTACTCCATACATTTCTATTGGAGTTCCGGAGATAGCCGATAGCTGTACTCGGCTATCTCCGCATCTCCCATAGAAATAAATGGAGCGGCCGTACTCATAAGCAAGAACATCAATATATGTGTAAAATAGGATTGTGATAGTTTTGTTATGTGTCTCAACGTAATTACTCGTCAATGGATGATCCACACTGTATTTTGATGTATACTGATCCTGGATTTTGAGGATCAACTTCCCTATAAAAATCTTGCAGTCATTAGCATCGATTAAGCCATTGAAGAAGGAGGCTGAAATGCATCTGGCCATAACCATAGGAGACTATCTGAGATTCTTACAGCGAGATTATATCTTCCACTGCCAGTACCAGCGTGAACCCAGACCAGGGCATCTGCCAGTTGTAGAGGAGTGACACATGCATCCAACATGCTGAAGAAGAGCTGCCGCTCATGCGGATAACAGTGGGACGCAATACCACTAGTAATGTCCCGAACTATTCGCCGGCGAATAGTTCCCGGCGAACATAGCTTGTTCGCGTTCACCGCTGCGGGCGAACATATGCGATGTTCGGTCCGCCCCCTATACATCATCATTGAGTAAACTTTGACCCTCTACCTCACAGTCAGCAGACAAATTCCAGCCAATCAGCAGCAGACCCTCCCTCCCAGACCCTCCCACCTCCTGGACAGCATCCATTTTAGATTAATTCGGAAACTGCATTCACAGTGAGAGGAGGGAGAGTGCTGCTGCTGCTGATTCAATAGGGAAAGCGTTAGCTAGGGCATTGTTCTGTGTCCACAGACTCATCTGCTGTAAGGACAGCGTCCTGACAGCACCCCAAAAAGCCCTTTTCAGGGCTGGTACATCAGTGTGCTTTTTTTTTCCATATATATATATATATATATATATATATTGCAGTTGCCTGGCTGCTCGTGTGTGAGAGGCTTCAGGCTCAGTCACAGACAGCACTGTGTGCACATTGCACACCATTCATACAGGGTGTGACAGAAAATACCTCGCAGATAAAAATAAATAAATCTTTTTTATATTTTTCTGTGACATAATCGCATTTGCAAGCCCGTGTGTGTCAGGCCCACACATACTGTATTGTGCCCACTGGCTAGTGGCTAGGCCTGCACTCATACCGTTACAGGGTGTCATTCACTCAAATACCTTGCAGAAAAAAAATATTCTATTTAACATTTTTCTGTGATCTAATCACATTTGCAAGCCTGTGTGCGTCAGGCCCACACATACTGTATTGTGCCCACTGGCTAGTGGCTAGGCCTGCACTCATACCATTACAGGGTGTCATTCACTCAAATACCTTACAGAAAAAAAATATTCTATTTAACATTTTTCTGTGATCTAATCACATTTGCAAGCCTGTGTGCGTCAGGCCCACAAATACTGTATTGTGCCCACTGGCTAGTGGCTAGGCCTGCACTCATACCGTTACAGGGTGTCATTCACTCAAATACCTTGCAGAAAAAAAAATTATATTTAAACTTTTTCTGTGATATAATCACATTTGCAAGCCCGTGTGTGTCAGGCCCACACAGACTGTACTGTGACCCCTGCCCACCACTTATATAGGGTGGCACAGTACCTTGCATGCATAGTAACACTTATCTAATAAAAAATGACAGGCAGAGGCAGGCCACGCCGCAGGGGCCGTCGTGTTCGTGGTGCTGTGATTTCCACTGGCCCTGGAATAATGCCCAGTGTTCAGAGGCCACGTACCCTGAACCCAAAAAATTCGGAGAAACTAGTTGACTAGCTTACACAGGACACCCAATCTTCAAAAGCTTCCACCAAGAACCTTGATGCACCATCCTCCTCCAGCTCAGCTTTGGTCACCTGCTCTCAAGTTACCACTCCTCCCCCCGCCGCCACCACCACCACTACCACCACAGCCGCTTCACTTGATCCCTCAGAGGAGTTATTTACACATCAGTTGGATGAAATTAGTGATGCACAACCATTATTGCCAGGGGATGTAGATAACAGGGATATGTCTCAGTCAGGCAGCATTACACACATGGACGTACAGTGTGATGATGGTGATGATGATGATGATGATGTTGTACCCGATGCTGCTTCCTTTGCTGAGGTGTCAGATACAAGTGAAGTGGTTGATGATGACGATGTGTCCATGGATGCCACGTGGGTGCCTGCTCGAAGAGAAGAAGAAGAGGGGGAAAGTTCAGAAGGGGAGACAGAGAGAAGGAGGAGACGAGTTGGAAGCAGGGGGAGGTCGTCACAAGGAGCTAGTGGCACAGTCAGACAGCATGTATCGGCGCCCGGGGTCAGCCAGACAGCACACCAATCAACGCATGCTGTTGCCACCACCAGAATGCCGTCATTGCAAAGCTCAGCAGTGTGGCATTTTATTTGTGTGTCTGCCTCTGACAACAGCGATGCCATTTGCAACTTGTGCCAAAAGAAACTGAGTCATGGTAAATCCAACACCCACCTAGGTACAACTGCTTTGCGAAGGCACATGATCGCACATCACAAACGACTATGGGATCAACACATGATGACGAGTAGAAGCAGCACACAAGCTCAAAGCCACCATTCTCCTCCTGGTCCAGCATCTTCAGTCACGTCAACCACTGCTGTCCTCCTTGCCCCCTCTCAACCACCCGCCACTCCGCCTCTCACGTTGAGCAGTTCCATCTCATCTGCCCACAGTCAGGTGTCTGTAAAGGAAATGTTTGAGCGTAAGAAGCCAATGTCACAGAGTCACCCCCTTGCCCAGCATCTGACAGCTGGCTTGACGGAAATCTTAGCCCGCCAGCTTTTAACATACCAGCTGGTGGAGTCTGAGGCCTTCAAAAAATTTGTCGCTATTGGGACACCACAGTGGAAGGTACCCGGACAATTTTTTTTTTCTAATAGGGCAATCCCAAACCTCTACTCAGTGATTGAAAAGGAAGTCATGGCATCGCTGGCATACAGTGTTGGGGCAAGGGTCCATCTGACCACTGATACCTGGTATGCAAAGCACGGTCAGGGCAGGTATATCACCTACACTGCGCATTGGGTCAACCTGCTGACGGCTGCCAAGCATGGAATGTGTGGCTCTGCAGCGGAGTTGGTGACACCGCCACGACTTGCAGGCAGGCCTATTGCCACCTCCTCTACTTCTACTACTCCATCCTCTTCCATAACCTCCTCGGCTGAGTCCTCTTCTGCTGCGGCGTCTGGCTGCACATCAACTGAATCCCCCCAGCTCCCCAGGGGCTATTCCACATCCCGGATACGACAGTGTCACGCTGTCTTGGGGTTAACTTGCCTGAAAGCAGAGAGCCACACTGGACCAGAACTCCTGTCCGCCCTGAACGCACAGGTGGATCAGTGGCTGACCCCGCACCAACTGAAGATCGGCAAAGTGGTGTGTGGCAATGGAAGCAATTTGTTGGCGGCATTGAATTTGGGCAAGTTGTCACATGTACCGTGCATGGCACATGTGTTGAATCTCATCGTACAACGCTTTGTGTCTAAGTACCCAGGCTTACAGGATGTCCTCAAGCAGGCCAGGAAGGTGTGTGGCTATTTCAGGCGTTCCTACATGGCCATGGCGCACTTTTCAGACATTCAGCGCCGAAACAACATGCCAGTGAGGCGCTTGATTTGCGACAGCCCGACACGTTGGAATTCAACACTCCTAATCTTCGACCACCTGCTCCAACAAGAAAAAGCCGTCAACGAGTATTTGTATGACCGGGGTGCTAGAAAAGCCTCTGCAGAGCTGGGAATTTTTTTGCCACGTTACTGGACGCTCATGCACAATGCCTGTAGGCTCATGCGTCCTTTTGAGGAGGTGACAAACCTAGTCAGTCGCACCGAAGGCACCATCAGCGACCTCATCCCATTTGTTTTCTTCCTGGAGCGTGCCCTGCGAAGAGTGCTGGATCAGGCGGTAGATGAGCGTGAAGAGAAAGAGGAAGAGTTGTGGTCACCATCACCACCTGAAACAGCCTTGTCATCATCGCTTGCCGGACCGAAGAACAGACCATCAATGACATCAGTGAGGAGGAGGAACGGGAAATGAGTAGCTCGGCATCCAACCTTGTGCAAATGGGGTCTTTCATGCTGTCATGTCTGTTGAAGGAAAAGGATGAAGGAGAACGACCTGTACTGGGTGGCCACGCTAGTAGACCCCCGGTATAAGCAGAAAGTGGCGGAAATGTTACCAAATTACCAGAAGTCAGAAAGGATGCAGCAGTTCAAAACCAAACTAAAAAATATGCTTTACACAGCTTATAAGAGGGATGTCACAGCACAACTGTCACGGACGGTGTACGGGAAACAAGACAATGCAACATGCATATATGACTCACTGGATCCAAAGCTAAGGAACCAAGGGGAGAACCCTGCACAAGACCTAGCACTTTCCCTGGCTGCTCAGCCTATGCAAAGATCCCAGAGGTGGATGGTTGCATATCCACGTACCTCGACTATATAACCCCTGAACACCCTACAATAGTGAGGGGACACGACCAACGGCTCCCTACACCAGACACGGAGGGAGTCAGGGTCACCTGGGATCCAGCAAACAGAAATTAACAGATAACTGTACAGCACTTAACTTTGTAGCAGACAGGAAAACAGGGTCAGCATGCACACACACTCCAGGAAGAAGTATAAGCCGCCCAGTAATGCATTATGGGGCGGAATTTAAAGGGATGCAATCAGTCCAACTACATGACAGCTGAGAGAGGCTAACGAGATGAGGAACTGAATACCACAACAAAGAGAACTCAAGGAGGAGGTTCTGAAAGGCTTCTGTCAGAGCTTCTCAGCTGTCTGGTTGTGACAGTACCCCTCCCTCTACGAGGGGACTCCGGACACTCAGAGCCCACCTTCTCAGGATGGGACCTATGGAAAGCCCTGATGAGACGAGAGGCCTTAATGTCCATCACTGGGACCCACATCCTCTCCTCAGGACCATAACCCTCCCAATGAACGAGGTACTGGAGAGAACCGCGGACAACACGAGAATCCACAATCCTAGAGACCTGAAATTCAAGATTCCCATCAACCATAATCGGAGGAGGAGGCAAAGGCGAGGGTACCATGGGTTGAACATAAGGTTTCAATAAGGACTTATGAAAAACATTATGGATCTTCCAAGTCTGAGGAAGATCAAGACGGTAGGCAACAGGATTGATGACAGACAGGATTTTGTAAGGCCCAATAAACCTAGGACCCAACTTCCAGGAGGGAACCTTCAATTTGATATTCTTGGTAGACAACCACACCAGATCACCAACATTCAGGTCTGGACCAAGCACACGTCTCTTATCTGCCACACGCTTATATCTCTCACTCATGCTCTTTAGATTATCCTGAATCTTTTGCCAAATAGATGACAAAGACGAGGAGAATCTGTCCTCATCAGGTAAACCAGAAGACCCCTCTCCCGAGAAAGACCCAAACTGCGGATGAAACCCATATGCACCAAAAAATGGTGACTTATCAGAGGACTCCTGACGACGGTTATTTAAAGCAAACTCAGCAAGGGACAAAAAAGAACACCAATCCTCCTAATTCTCCGCCACAAAACAGCGCAGATATGTCTCCAGATTATGATTGACGCGCTCCGTCTGGCCATTCGACTGCGGGTGGAAAGCAGAAGAGAATGACAACCGAACCCCCAAGCGAGAACAGAAAGCCTTCCAGAATCTGGAAACAAACTGCGTGCCCCTATCAGAGACTATGTCTGAAGGAATACCATGCAATTTGACAATGTGATCAATAAATGCCTGTGCCAGCGTCTTAGCATTGGGCAAACCAGGAAAAGGGATGAAATGCACCATTTTGCTAAAACGGTCCACCACCACCAGAATCACAGTCTTCCCCGAGGAACGAGGCAGGTCCGTTATAAAGTCCATGGACAGATGTGTCCAAGGACGGGAAGGAATGGGTAAGGGAAGGAGAGGACCTGATGGCCGTGAATGAGGGACTTTGGCACGAGCGCAAGTCTCGCAGGCTGCCACTAAACCCTCAACCGACTTATGAAGCGCAGGCCACCAGAATCTCCGAGCGATGAGATCCAGTGTGGCTCTTGCCCCCGGGTGCCCAGCAAGGACCGTATCGTGGTGTTCCTTAAAAATCTTGTGTCTTAAAGCGAGAGGCACAAACAACCTCCCAGGAGGACAAAGTTCAGAAAAAAGAGCAGAGACCACCACCCTTTCAGCCAAAATGGGACCCGAGTCTTCAAAATTCCCGCCTCCCGGAAAACAACGTGACAGGGCATCTGCCTTCACATTCTTAACCCCAGGGCGGAACGTGACAACAAAATTAAATCTTGAAAAGAACAAAGACCATCTGGCCTGTCTCGGGTTCAGACGCTTGGCTGACTCCAAGTAGGCCAGATTTTTATGGTCAGTAAACACGGTAATAGGGTGTCTGGCTCCCTCTAGCCAATGGCGCCATTCCTCAAAAGCCAACTTGATGGCCAACAATTCCCTATCTCCCACATCGTAATTTCTCTCTGCGGAGGAGAGTTTTTTCGAGAAAAAGGCACACGGTCGCCATTTGGCAGGAGAGGAACCCTGAGACAATACCGCACCCACACCCACCTCAGAAGCATAAACCTCAACTATGAAGGGTAAAGAAATATCAGGTTGCACCAAGATGGGAGCGGAAGCAAAACTCTCCTTGATATTAGAAAAAGCCTTACGTGCCTCTACCGACCAAGATGAAAAATCTACCCCCTTTCTGGTCATATCAGTGAGTGGTTTAACAATAGAGGAATGATTCAAAATAAACTTCCTGTAATATTTGGCAAAGCCCAAAAAACGCATCAGCGCCTTCTGATTCTCAGGAAGCTCCCACTCAAGCACAGCGCGGACCTTCTCGGGGTCTATGCGAAAACCAGAAGCGGAGAGAAGAAACCCCAGAAATTCAATTTCTGGAACCGCAAACACACATTTTTCCAGTTTCGCATATAATTTATTCTCCCGCAGGATGAGCAAGACCTGACGTAAATGTTCCTTATGAGTTTTGAAATCAGGAGAAAAAATCAAAATGTCATCCAAATACACTAATACAAATTTTCCCATCAAATGATAAAAAATGCTGTTCACGAAATGCTGAAAAACGGCTGGGGCATTCATCAAACCAAAAGGCATAACCAAATTTTCAAAATGACCCTCAGGGGTATTGAAGGCCGTATTCCATTTGTCTCCTTCTCTGACCCTGACCAGGTTGTATGCCCCTCTTAGATCTAATTTGGAAAAGACTTTAGCCCCAACAACCTGGTTAAACAGGTCCGGGATCAGAGGAAGCGGATAAGGGTCACGAATAGTGATACTGTTCAGCTCCCTGAAATCCAGACAAGGTCTTAAAGAACCATCTTTTTTCTTAACAAAGAAAAAAACAGCGGCAACAGGTGACTTCGAGGGTCGTATGTGTCCTTTTCTCAGACTCTCAGAGATATAAGCACGCATAGCGATCCTTTCAGGTTGGGAAAGATTGTATAAATGAGACTTAGGCAGCTTGGTGCCTGGGATGAGATTAATAGGGCAATCATACTCCCTGTGCGGAGGCAAATCCTGAACTCCACTTTCAGAGAAAACATCCGAAAATTCAGAGAGAAAAGATGGTACAGTCTTAGTAGCAACCTCAGAAACAGATGTCGTGAGGCAATTCTCTCTGCAAAATTCACTCCAACCATTTATTTGCCTCGCTTGCCAAACAATGGTGGGGTTATGTTTAGTGAGCCAGGGTAGTCCCAACACTAGAGGAGTAGGCAAACCGCTAAGGACAAAACATGACACATCCTCAACATGAGCATCACTCACAATTAAACGGATATTGTGAACTATGCCCTTTAATGATTTCTGAGAAAGTGGAGCGGAATCAATAGCAAAAACAGGAATATCCTTTCCCAAAGTGCGCACCTGGAAACCATGAGTTATCGCAAATTGATTATCAATGAGATTGACAGCTGCTCCACTATCCACAAAAATCTCACAAAAAATGCTCTTGCTCTCTAGCGCCACCCTAGCAGGCAGGACAAAACGGGAACTACAAGCAAACGGAAAACCTTCAATTTCCGCCTCAATCCTGCCAATAGTAACGGAACATTTTTAAAAGATTTTTTCCTGTTTTTTTCTTTATTACTCCCAGAGAACTGCCTGAATCTCCTAGAGGGACAAACATTAGCCAAATGATTTATACCTCCACAACAAAAACAAACCCTCCCATGCGAGCTGAATCTTCTATTGTCAGAAGCAATCAACCCCAGCTGCATGGGCTCTTGCTCAGAAGGGGCTGACAGCGACTGAGACCCCTGCGCACAGAATGGGACCGCTGCACTGTCCTGGGACTGAGTATGACAGGAAGGAGAGATCTCTCCTCTCTCTCTAAGACGCCTGTCAATACGAACGGCCTGAGACATTGCACAGTCCAAGGAAATAGGCCTTTCATGAAAGGCAAATGCATCTTTCAATCCCTCTGAAAGACCATGGCAAAATTGACTTCGGAGTGCAGCATCATTCCAACCAGTATCAGCTGCCCATCTCCGAAATTCTGAGCAGTATATCTCTGCGGATTGTTTACCCTGGCATAATAGACGTAGTCTAGACTAAGCCAGAGCAATACGATCCGGATCATCATATATCTGACCCAGGGCTAAAAAGAATTCATCCACTGAACGGAGGGGCCGTGCCCCCTCCGGCAGCGAAAAGGCCCAGGACTGAGCGTTACCCCTGAGCAGCGATATAATGATCCCCACCCTCCGTTCCTCATCACCAGAGGAATGGGGAAGAAGGCGAAAATGGAGTTTGCAAGCCTCTCTAAAACGCACAAAATTTTCACTACCCCCGGAAAACGTATCCGGGAGCGAGATCTTAGGCTCAGAACAAACTCCATGAACGCCAGCTGAACCGGTCACTTGAAGCTGAGAAAAAGTCCTGCGGAGATCAGCTACCTCCAATGAAAGACCCTGAAGGCGTTCAGCCAAAAGTGAAACCTGATCCATGCTTAAGACGGTTTTGGCGGCTTATAATGTCACGACAATGCAACATGCATATATGACTCACTGGATCCAAAGCTAAGGAACCAAGGGGAGACCCCTGCACAAGACCTAGCACTTTCCCTGGCTGCTCAGCCTATGCAAAGATCCCAGAGGTGGATGGTTGCATATCCACGTATCTCGACTATATAACCCCTGAACACCCTACAATAGTGGGGGGACACGACCACCGGCTCCCTACACCAGACACGGAGGGAGTCAGGGTCACCTGGGATCCAGCAAACAGAAATTAACAGATAAATGTACAGCACTTAACTTTGTAGCAGACAGGAAAACAGGGTCAGCATGCACACACACTCCAGGAAGAAGTATAAGCCGCCCAGTAATGCATTATGGGGCGGAATTTAAAGGGATGCAATCAGTCCAACTACATGACAGCTGAGAGAGGCTAACAAGATGAGGAACTGAATACCACAACAAAGAGAACTCAAGGAGGAGGTTCTGAAAGGCTTCTGTCAGAGCTTCTCAGCTGTCTGGTTGTGACAACAACGGGAATCTAACTGGGGAAGAGGTGAAAGTAATCCTCCTCCTACCACGACCACGGCGGCAATGACAGGACGCTTTACAGATGTGTTGTTGATGGAGGACATGCAAAGCTTTTTCAGTCCTACACATCGCCACAGCTCTTCGGGATCCAGCCTTAGAGAACGACTCGACCGACAGGTGGCAGACTACCTCGCCTTAACTGCAGATATCGACACTCTGAGGAGCGATGAACCCCTTGACTACTGGGTGTGCAGGCTTGACCTGTGGCCTGAGCTATCCCAGTTTGCGATAGAACTTCTGGCCTGCCCCGCTTCAAGTGTCCTGTCAGAAAGGACCTTCAGTGCAGCAGGAGGCATTGTCACTGACAAAAGAAGACGCCTCGGTCAAAAAAGTGTGATTACCTCACCTTCATTAAGATGAATGAGGCATGGATCCCGAAGGGACTGACAGTAGGGGATACGTTTAACTAATAAAAGGCTTGATGACATGCCTTGGCCTCAAAATGGTCCCCACGCTGCTGTATTTAATGTCTGCATACCAGATGACTTTCGTGAATTCTCCGCCACCAACTAGGGTTCAAACTGCAATGTTTTAGTCACCTTTCTGCCTTGAAAACATCAATTTTTCCGGCCGCTGCTACAACAGCGGCTGCAACAATACCAGATTTTTCAGGCATGTGTACATGCCTAATTTTTCTGGCCTCTGGTGCTGCACTGTGGCTGCAAAAACAAAAAAGGCACATACAAGTGTCAATTCCCCTTTCGTGATCGTTACCTTGTTGTGGTGAAGGGGCTTGCGTATTACAATGAAGCGATCATCACCTCTATGAGTGTGTTGGCAATGTTGCCACACCCCAGATGATAAGGCCGTTGCTTCATTATGATCAGACCAAAATCGATCGGGACGGCTGGATGTTTTTTCATAGAATAAACTAAAATTTTAAATTTTTTTTTAAAGTTGTATGGGTGGGTTTTTAATACATAAAATAAAAAAATCACAATAAAGTCTCTTAATAGTTTATTAGAAATAATGCAGACAATTTAAAAAATCCCCATCAATTCCAATACATATCAAGTACAAAGCTCAGAACTAAATTATTCCAGGATGCCGTAATGGTTTGTTAATTCGACAATGGTTAATCAATTCGACACACGTCCCCGGATAGGGGATTAAACTGATAGGAATAGTACTAGTTAAGACACCACTCATATAGGGTGTCACACAGGGGCGGGCTGGGCCGGGGGGCAGGGAGGCAATTGCCCCCCCAGGCCGCCCTAAATTTTTTTTTTTTATTCTTCAGGGCCGCCACAGGCGGCGCGGCCCTGGATGTAATTGCGGCCGTGCTGTGGGGCAGGGGAGGGAGAGGCGTGTCCCTCCCCTGTTCTTCTGATAGGCTGCAGGCACTAATGCCTACAGCCTATCAGAGGCCGGCTCAGGCAGCGCGATGACGTCATTATCATTGCGACGCCTGAGCCGGCAGCACACACACACAGCAGGGACACAGGCCGGCATCGCTGCTGATGGAGGTAAGTATATATATATTTTTTCTTCTTTGCAGGGGGGCTGGCACTATGGGGGGGGGAGATCTGGCACTATGGGGGGGTGAGATCTGGCACTATGGGGGGAGATCTGGCACTATGGGGGGAGATATGGCACTATGAGGAGGAAATCTGGCACTATGGGGGGAGATATGGCACTATGGGGGGCACTATAGGGGGAGCTGGCACTATGGGGGGCACTATAGGGGGAGCTGGCACTATGGGGGGCACTATAGGGGGAGCTGGCACTATGGGGGGCACTATAGGGGGAGCTGGCACTATGGGGGGCACTATAGGGGGAGCTGGCACTATGGGGGGCACTATAGGGGGAGCTGGCACTATGGGGGCACTATAGGGGGAGCTGGCACTATGGGGGGCACTATAGGGGGAGCCGGCACTATGGGGGGTACTATAGGGGGAGCTGGCACTATGGGGGGCACTATAGGGGGAGCTGGCACTATGGGGGCACTATAGGGGGAGCTGGCACTATGGGGGGCACTATAGGGGGAGCTGGCACTATGGGGGGCACTATAGGGGGAGCTGGCACTATGGGGACACTATAGGGGGAGCTGGCACTATGGGGGCACTATAGGGGGAGCTGGCACTATGGGGGGGACTATAGGGGGAGCTGGCACTATGGGGGGGACTATAGGGGGAGCTGGCACTATGGGGGGACTATAGGGGGAGCTGGCACTATGGGGGGGACTATAGGGGGAGCTGGCACTATGGGGGGGGGACTATAGGGGGAGCTGGCACTATGGGGGGGCACTATAGGGGGAGCTGGCACTATGGGGGGCACTATAGGGGGAGCTGGCACTATGGGGGGCACTATAGGGGGAGCTGGCACTATGGGGGGCACTATAGGGGGAGCTGGCACTATGGGGGGCACTATAGGGGGAGCTGGCACTATGGGGGGACTATAGGGGGGGCTGGCACTATGGGGGGGACTATAGGGGGAGCTGGCACTATGGGGGGGACTATAGGGGGAGCTGGCACTATGGGGGGCACTATAGGGGGAGCTGGCACTATGAGGGGACTATAGGGGGGGCTGGCACTATAGGGGGAGCTGGCACTATGGGGGGAGGGCTGGCACTATTGGAGGAGCTGGCACTGTGGGGGCATTTCTTACTGGCACATTATGGGGGGCACCATGGGGGAGAGGAGCACTATGGGGGTAACTGGGGGCTCTAAAGGGGCTTTTTTTTATTATTGGCACATTCTGGGGGGGCACTATAGGGGAGAGCAGCACTATGGGGCATCTGGTGCTACTATAGGGGCATTATTTGGGGCCACTATGGGAAAGTGGGGGCTCTAAAGGGGCCTTTTGTATTGGAACATTATGGGGGGCACTATGGCATTTGGTGGCACTAAGGGGGATTTTTTTACTGGCATATTATGAGGACACTATGGGGAAGGGGGAGAGGAGCAGTATGAGGGCATTTACTGGGGCACTATATAGGGGTATTTTATACTGGCATACATTTTGGGGACATTAGCTCAACTGCGGGCACTAAGCGGGGGTATTTCATGTACTGTCATATTATAGGGAAAATTAGTACTACTAGGGGGTATTATGGGGAGCTTTACTACTACTAGGGGCTATGAAGAACATGATTACTAGGGCACTATAGGGGCATTATTACTACTAAGTGTGCTCTGGCAGAGAATTATTTCTATTGGTGGGATTTTGGGGAGCACTGTTACTTTGGGGGCACCCTGGCATAGTATGAGCTTAGCACAATTATTTTTGGGGGACATTATCTTTATACTATTAGTGTCTGGGCGCAGTTATTTTTTAGAGCACTGTGTGCCAATAATTGTTTAAGGGGGCACTATCTGTGTGGTAGTAGTATTTCCAGGCGAACTGTTTCTGCAGTATAGTATTGGGGGCATAGCGGGTACAGTATTGGGGGCACTATCTGTGTGGTAGTAGTATTTCCAGGGGGACTGTTTCTGCAGTATAGTATTGGGGGCATAGCGGGTACAGTATTGGGGGCACTATCTGTGTGGTAGTAGTATTTCCAGGGGGACTGTTTCTGCAGTATAGTATTGGGGGTGGCAGGAAACTAATGTCTGTTTCTCAATCTCTGCAGAGAAGGGAGATGGCAGAAAAATCATCATGGCGGTCTGGTCTGAATGGAGAAGATGAGGAAAGAGAACGTCTACAACAAAGGTGACATCACTGGATGTAAGAGGTATGTGGCGCTATGTAGGAGAAGAGATGCTCCGGCTCCTCCACCTGACATCTGCAGAAGGAGGATTCAGAACTGGGTGAGGATGACGAAAGGGGGCAGCAGGCCACGGGCGGGTGGCAGATGGTGGGGGGAACCACAGGCCTTGAGCAGGATCAGGGTAGGGAGGAGAGCGGAGGAGCTTCCTGGCTGTAGCTTGTTATATAAGCAGGCAGTGCAGCCAGGACGGCCTCCCCTCTCCGTATGATGTGTAGACAGGCCTCAACTATAGAATATCAGCTGTAAAGTGTGTGTTGGGAGTGGCCTATTATATGTAGGAGGGGCTTTTAATGATGGGCGGGGATAAAAATGGGCCACTTGACTAGATTTGCCCCCCAGGACTAAGGCTGCCAGTCCTCCCCTGGTGTCACAGCACATTGCTCCGTGCACGCGCAGTGCCCCAACTTCGGAGTAAGAGGACCGACCAAGCAGCTTTTTTCATCTCCCGGTTCCTAAAATCAATTCAGTTTGGTGTATCAGAGTTTAGTCTCTCACTGTGAAGGCAGTCGAAGGTACCCGGCCTAAATTTTTTTTCACAAAAGGCAATCCCACCCTGATATGGGACGTAACAGGGATTAAACTGATGAGAATAGTACTACAGAAAATAGCACTCATATCGGGTATGACAGTAAATTGCATGGCGCAGACGCAGTGACCGTGGCGTGGATTCAAACAAAGGGGAGGGAGCCAGCGTTTTTTTTAACCATCTCCCCGTTCGAAAAATCAATTTAATAAATGGACCCCAGATTGGGGACGTCACGTAACAGGGATTAAACTGATGAGAATAGTACTACAGAAAATAGCACTCATATCGGGTATGACAGTAAATTGCACGGCGCAGACGCAGTGACCGTGGCGTGGATTCAAACAAAGGGGAGGGAGCCAGCAATTTTTTAACCATCTCCCCGTTCGAAAAATCTATTTAATAAATGGACCCCAGATTGGGGACGTAACAGGGATTAAACTGATGAGAAGAGAGAACTACAGGAAATAGCACTCATATCGGGTGGGACAGTAAATTGCACGGCACAGACACAGTGACCGTGGATTCAAACAAAGGGGAGGGAGCCAGCGTTTTTTTAACCATCTCCCCATTCAAAAAATTCAATTCACCTTTCCGGGACCGTTGGTGTTGTACGTGGCTGGGTGGAGGAAGAAACCTTCAATGACATCAACAGGACATGGCTAGCTTGGTATCCAACCTTATGCAAATGGGAATTTTGCGGTTGGGCAAATAGACTGTTTGCGGTTGTTTGCGGTGCATTAAAAGGGGAGTTTGGTCTGTCAATGTCTGTGAAGCGGGCGTAACCCTTACACTACCTGATCGATACAACATCATACCTGATCCTATACACACACTGGATGTTTTAAACCACATTGTTCAAAACAAAATTGGATTGTTAGGTGATTTATGCCCTTTATGGATTAAAATCCAACTCTGCGTCAACTATGTAATTTTCCATGGGAGTTTTGCCATTGATCTCCCTCCGGCATGCCACAGTCCAGGTGTTAGTCCCCTTGAAACAACTTTTCCATCACTATTGTGGCCAGAAAGAGTCCCTGTGGGTTTTAAAATTCGCCTGCCTATAGAAGTCAATAGTGGTTCGCCCGGTTTGCACATTCACGAACATTTGTAGAAATTCGCGTTCGCCTTTCGCGAATGGAAAATTTTATGTTCGCGACATCTCTAAAAACCACTTCACCACTACGTACTAGAGGAACCAGCAACCTATATAACGCAGAGTTCCAGCAATACGGGATTGACACTAACAAGGAGACCGATACAACTGTATCTAAGGTGGTAAGATCTCATTGCAACACCATCAAAACCCAGTTGTTACATTACTACAAATAATAGCTATTTGACCCGCTCATCTACTACAATATGAACTCTTAATAGGCGGCATGCTTCCATTAAAACAGAAACTATACATATGATGATATATATACATTATATAATTATTAAAATTAACTTTACAGGGGCTCTGGGGTTTGTAAGTTCTGGCTAGGGGATAAGACGCACTCCTACTAGACTCCCCGCTCCGAACTCTGACAGGAATAAGCTGTACAGACAAAAAGCAGAGTCTGAGCTGGGAGCGTGGCAGGGGCAGACTGGACATGCGCTGCTCTTAAGCAGATGAGGAAAAGCAGCGCATGTGCAGTTACACTACAGGCATAGACGAGCTTTCTCTAAAGCTCCACCATGTCGTGTGCAACCATGGACGAACTGGCTGCACGGCAGAGCGGGGCTCAGGGGGCGTGACTTACTATAAAAAGATTAGCAGACATATTTTTTTTTTAATAAAGTATATTTAGAAAACTCCTTTTTACCTTGCCTCTTACAATGTTGTGTAAAGTACTTATATAGTGGCCAACCCCTTTAAGTTTGTGGGTGTAAAGTGACAAAATGTGGAAAAGTTCAAGGTGTATGAATACTTTTTTCAAGGTATTGTACTGTACATGGGCCGATTAATAGCAAATGTTTCCTGTTTTCGTGACCATTCTCTCCAGATGACTGACTATCTCATATCTATCTATGGCTACTTTTACACTAGCGGCACGGACCTCCGGCAGGCTGTTCCATCGGGTGAACAGCTTGTCGGATCCGTTCTGCCGTTAGTCACCGTGTGACCCCGGACTGCAACTCCTTCCCCATTGACTATAATGGGGGGTGGAGTTCCGGCAGAGGCACGATAAGAGGCTGCCAGAATAAAACTGCGACATGTCCGACATTTATTCCGGAAGTCTCTGGCCGTGCCTCGCAGGAACTCCACCCCCCCCCCCCTATTATAGTCAATGAGGACAGAGCGGCAGTCCGGGGGCACATGGTCACTAGCGGCAGGACGGATCCGACAGGCTGTTCACCCGACAGAACAGCCTGCCGGAGGTCTGTGCCGCTAGTGTGAAAGTTGCCTAACTCATATCTATCTATCAATAAGTTTTATTAAATTTGAGAGTAAAAGCATACAATAAAATAAACATGGGCATCATGAGAAGTCTCCAGTATACATAGACATCGTACAAAGACTATAATGCAACTTACTGTATAAAAGGGCAAACAAATTGTCAAAACTAGAGTTGAGCGAACACCTGGATGTTCGGGTTCGAGAAGTTCGGCCGAACATCCCGGAAATGTTCGGGTTCGGGATCCGAACCCGATCCGAACTTCGTCCCGAACCCGAACCCCATTGAAGTCAATGGGGACCCGAACTTTTCGGCACTAAAAAGGCTGTAAAACAGCCCAGGAAAGAGCTAGAGGGCTGCAAAAGGCAGCAACATGTAGGTAAATCCCCTGCAAACAAATGTGGATAGGGAAATGAATTAAAATAAAAATTAAATAAATAAAAATTAACCAAAATCAATTGGAGAGAGGTTCCATAGCAGAGAATCTGGCTTCCCGTCACCCACCACTGGAACAGTCCATTCTCAGATATTTAGGCCCCGGCACCCAGGCAGAGGAGAGAGGTCCCGTAACAGAGAATCTGTCTTCATGTCAGCAGAGAATTAGTCTGCATGTCATAGCAGAGAATGAGGCTTCACGTCAGCCACCACTGCAACAGTCCATTGGCATATATTTAGGCCCAGCACCCAGGCAGAGGAGGGAGGTCCCGTAACAGAGAATCTGTCTTCATGTCAGCAGAGAATTAGTCTGCATGTCATAGCAGAGAATGAGGCTTCACGTCAGCCACCACTGCAACAGTCCATTGGCATATATTTAGGCCCAGCACACACACAGGCAGAGGAGAGAGGTCCCGTAACAGAGAATCTGGCTTCATGTCAGCAGAGAATCAGTCTGCATGTCATAGCAGAGAATGAGGCTTCACGTCAGCCACCACTGCAACAGTCCATTGGCATATATTTAGGCCCAGCACACACACAGGCAGAGGAGAGAGGTCCCGTAACAGAGAATCTGGCTTCATGTCAGCAGAGAATCAGTCTGCATGTCATAGCAGAGAATGAGGCTTCACGTCAGCCACCACTGCAACAGTCCATTGGCATATATTTAGGCCCAGCACACACACAGGCAGAGGAGAGAGGTCCCGTAACAGAGAATCTGGCTTCATGTCAGCAGAGAATCAGTCTGCATGTCATAGCAGAGAATGAGGCTTCACGTCAGCCACCACTGCAACAGTCCATTGGCATATATTTAGGCCCAGCACACACACAGGCAGAGGAGAGAGGTCCCGTAACAGAGAATCTGTCTTCATGTCAGCAGAGAATCAGTCTGCATGTCATAGCAGAGAATGAGGCTTCACGTCAGCCACCACTGCAACAGTCCATTGGCATATATTTAGGCCCAGCACCCAGGCAGAGGAGGGAGGTCCCGTAACAGAGAATCTGTCTTCATGTCAGCAGAGAATTAGTCTGCATGTCATAGCAGAGAATGAGGCTTCACGTCAGCCACCACTGCAACAGTCCATTGGCATATATTTAGGCCCAGCACCCAGGCAGAGGAGGGAGGTCCCGTAACAGAGAATCTGTCTTCATGTCAGCAGAGAATTAGTCTGCATGTCATAGCAGAGAATGAGGCTTCACGTCAGCCACCACTGCAACAGTCCATTGGCATATATTTAGGCCCAGCACACACACAGGCAGAGGAGAGAGGTCCCGTAACAGAGAATCTGGCTTCATGTCAGCAGAGAATCAGTCTGCATGTCATAGCAGAGAATGAGGCTTCACGTCAGCCACCACTGCAACAGTCCATTGGCATATATTTAGGCCCAGCACACACACAGGCAGAGGAGAGAGGTCCCGTAACAGAGGATCTGGCTTCATGTCAGCAGAGAATCAGTCTGCATGTCATAGCAGAGAATCAGGCTTCACGTCAGCCACCACTGCAACAGTCCATTGTCATAAATTTAGGCCCAGCACCCAGGCAGAGGAGAGAGGTCCCGTAACAGACAATCTGGCTTCATGTCAGCAGAGAATTAGTCTGCATGTCATAGCAGAGAATGAGGCTTCACGTCAGCCACCACTGCAACAGTCCATTGGCATATATTTAGGCCTAGCACACAGGCAGAGGAGAGAGGTCCCGTAACAGACAATCTGGCTTCATGTCAGCAGAGAATCAGTCTGCATGTCATAGCAGAGAATGAGGCTTCACGTCACCCACCACTGCAACAGTCCATTGGCATATATTTAGGCCTAGCACACAGGCAGAGCAGAGAGGTCCCGTAACAGACAATCTGGCTTCATGACAGCAGAGAATCAGTCTGCATGTCATAGCAGAGAATGAGGCTTCACGTCACCCACCACTGCAACAGTCCATTGGCATATATTTAGGCCTAGCACACAGGCAGAGCAGAGAGGTCCCGTAACAGACGATCTGGCTTCATGTCAGCAGAGAATCAGTCTGCATGTCATAGCAGAGAATGAGGCTTCACGTCACCCACCACTGCAACAGTCCATTGGCATATATTTAGGCCTAGCACACAGGCAGAGCAGAGAGGTCCCGTAACAGACAATCTGGCTTCATGTCAGCAGAGAATCAGTCTGCATGTCATAGCAGAGAATCAGGCTTCACGTCAGCCACCACTGCAACAGTCCATTGTCATAAATTTAGGCCCAGCACCCAGGCAGAGGAGAGAGGTCCCGTAACAGACAATCTGGCTTCATGTCAGCAGAGAATTAGTCTGCATGTCATAGCAGAGAATCAGGCTTCATGTCAGCCACCACTGCAACAGTCCATTGGCATATATTTAGGCCTAGCACACAGGCAGAGGAGAGGTTCATTCAACTTTGGGTAGCCTCGCAATATAATGGTAAAATGAAAATAAAAATAGGATTGAATGAGGAAGTGCCCTGGAGTCCAATAATATATGGTTATGGGGAGGTAGTTAATGTCTAATCTGGACAAGGGACGGACAGGTCCTGTGGGATCCATGCCTGGTTCATTTTTATGAACGTCAGCTTGTCCACATTGGCTGTAGACAGGCGGCTGCGTTTGTCTGTAATGACGCCCCCTGCCGTGCTGAATACACGTTCAGACAAAACGCTGGCTGCCGGGCAGGCCAGCACCTCCAAGGCATAAAAGGCTAGCTCTGGCCACGTGGACAATTTAGAGACCCAGAAGTTGAATGGGGCCGAACCATCAGTCAGTACGTGGATTGGTGTGCACACGTACTGTTCCACCATGTTAGTGAAATGTTGCCTCCTGCTAACACGTTGCGTATCAGGTGGTGGTGCAGTTAGCTGTGGCGTGTTGACAAAAGTTTTCCACATCTCTGCCATGCTAACCCTGCCCTCAGAGGAGCTGGCCGTGACACAGCTGCCTTGGCGACCTCTTGCTCCTCCTCTGCCTTGGCCTTGGGCTTCCACTTGTTCCCCTGTGACATTTGGGAATGCTCTCAGTAGCGCGTCTACCAACGTGCGCTTGTACTCGCGCATCTTCCTATCACGCTCCAGTGCAGGAAGTAAGGTGGGCACATTGTCTTTGTAGCGTGGATCCAGCAGGGTGGCAACCCAGTAGTCCGCACAGGTTAAAATGTGGGCAACTCTGCTGTCGTTGCGCAGGCACTGCAGCATGTAGTCGCTCATGTGTGCCAGGCTGCCCAGGGGTAAGGACAAGCTGTCCTCTGTGGGAGGCGTATCGTCATCGTCCTGCCTTTCCCCCCAGCCACGCACCAGTGATGGACCCGAGCTGCGTTGGGTGCCACCCCGCTGTGACCATGCTTCATCCTCATCCTCCTCCACCTCCTCCTCATCCTCGTCCTCCTCGTCCTCCAGTAGTGGGCCCTGGCTGGCCACATTTGTACCTGGCCTCTGCTGTTGCCAAAAACCTCCCTCTGAGTCACTTCGAAGAGACTGGCCTGAAAGTGCTAAAAATGACCCCTCTTCCTCCTCCTCCTCCTCCTCCTGGGCCACCTCCTCTTCCATCATCGCCCTAAGTGTTTTCTCAAGGAGACATAGAAGTGGTATTGTAACGCTGATAACGGTGTCATCGCCACTGGCCATGTTGGTGGAGTACTCGAAACAGCGCAACAGGGCACACAGGTCTCGCATGGAGGCCCAGTCATTGGTGGTGAAGTGGTGCTGTTCTGTAGTGCGACTGACCCGTGCGTGCTGCAGCTGAAACTCCACTATGGCCTGCTGCTGCTCGCACAGTCTGTCCAGCATGTGCAAGGTGGAGTTCCACCTGGTGGGCACGTCGCATATGAGGCGGTGAGCGGGAAGGCCGAAGTTACGCTGTAGCGCAGACAGGCGAGCAGCAGCAGGATGTGAACGCCGGAAGCGCGAACAGACGGCCCGCACTTTATGCAGCAGCTCTGACATGTCGGGGTAGTTGTGAATGAACTTCTGCACCACCAAATTCAGCACATGCGCCAAGCAAGGGATGTGCGTCAAATTGGCTAGTCCCAGAGCTGCAACGAGATTTCGCCCATTATCACACACCACCAGGCCGGGCTTGAGGCTCACCGGCAGCAACCACTCGTCGGTCTGTTGTTCAATACCCCGCCACAACTCCTGTGCGGTGTGGGGCCTGTCCCCCAAACATATGAGTTTCAGAATGGCCTGCTGACGTTTACCCCGGGCTGTGCTGAAGTTGGTGGTGAAGGTGTGTGGCTGACTGGATGAGCAGGTGGAAGAAGAGGAGGAGGAAGCCGAGAAGGAGGAGGTGGCAACAGGAGGCAAAGAATGTTGCCCTGCGATCCTTGGCGGCGGAAGGACGTGCGCCAAACAGCTCTCCGCCTGGGGCCCAGCTGCCACTACATTTACCCAGTGTGCAGTTAGGGAGATATAGCGTCCCTGGCCGTGCTTACTGGTCCACGTATCTGTGGTTAGGTGGACCTTGCTACAGATGGCGTTGCGCAGTGCACACTTGATTTTATCGGATACTTGGTTGTGCAGGGAAGGCACGGCTCTCTTGGAGAAGTAGTGCCGGCTGGGAACAACATACTGTGGGACAGCAAGCGACATGAGCTGTTTGAAGCTGTCTGTGTCCACCAGCCTAAATGACAGCATTTCATAGGCCAGTAGTTTAGAAATGCTGGCATTCAGGGCCAGGGATCGAGGGTGGCTAGGTGGGAATTTACGCTTTCTATCAAATGTTTGTGAGATGGAGAGCTGAACGCTGGCGTGTGACATGGTTGAGACGCTTGGTGACGGAGGTGGTGGTGGTGGTGTTGGTGGTACATCCCCTGTTTGCTGGGCGGCAGGTGCCAACGTTCCTCCAGAGGCGGAGGAAGAGGCCGAGGCGGCAGCAGCAGAATAGGCCGAGGCGGCAGCAGCAGAAGAGGTAGCAGGGGGAGCCTGAGTGACTTCCTTGGTTTTAAGGTGTTTACTCCACTGCAGTTCATGCTTTGCATGCAGGTGCCTGGTCATGCAGGTTGTGCTCAGGTTCAGAACGTTAATGCCTCGCTTCAGGCTCTGATGGCACAGCGTGCAAACCACTCGGGTCTTGTCGTCAGCACATTGTTTGAAGAAGTGCCATGCCAGGGAACTCCTTGAAGCTGCCTTTGGGGTGCTCGGTCCCAGATGGCGGCGGTCAGTAGCAGGCGGAGTCTCTTGGCGGCGGGTGTTCTGCTTTTGCCCACTGCTCCCTCTTTTGCTACGCTGTTGGCTCGGTCTCACCACTGCCTCTTCCTCCGAACTGTGAAAGTCAGTGGCACGACCTTCATTCCATGTGGGGTCTAGGACCTCATCGTCCCCTGCATCGTCTTCCACCCAGTCTTGATCCCTGACCTCCTGTTCAGTCTGCACACTGCAGAAAGACGCAGCAGTTGGCACCTGTGTTTCGTCATCATCAGAGACATGCTGAGGTGGTATTCCCATGTCCTCATCATAAGGAAACATAAGTGGTTGTGCGTCAGTGCATTCTATGTCTTTCACCGCTGGGGAAGGGCTAGGTGGATGCCCTTGGGAAACCCTGCCAGCGGAGTCTTCAAACAGCATAAGAGACTGCTGCATAACTTGAGGCTGAGACAGTTTCCCTGGTATGCATGGGGGTGATGTGACAGACTGATGGGGTTGGTTTTCAGGCGCCATCTGTGCGCTTTCTGCAGAAGACTGGGTGGGAGATAATGTGAACGTGCTGGATCCACTGTCGGCCACCCAATTGACTAATGCCTGTACCTGCTCAGGCCTTACCATCCTTAGAATGGCATTGGGCCCCACCATATATCGCTGTAAATTCTGGCGGCTACTGGGACCTGAGGTAGTTGGTACACTAGGACGTGTGGATGTGGCAGAACGGCCACGTCCTCTCCCAGCACCAGAGGGTCCACTAACACCACCACGACTATGTCCACGTCCGCGTCCCTTACTAGATGTTTTTCTCATTGTTATGGTTCACCACAACAACAAATATATTATTTGGCCCAATGTATTGTATTCAAATTCAGCGGGATATAAATTTGAGGCCTAGTATTTAGGCGCTGGGTGACCGGTATGGATTTAGTGACAGAATTAGACTTGGAAATGCACAGAAGCGTGTGTGTGTGAAGTTATTCTGAATGACCCAATGTGCACCTTGAATATTATATACCCTTTTAGGGATAGATTTCAAATAGCTCTGATATAGCAGAAACCACTAAATTATGAAATTGCTAAATTGGGAATTGTATTTCAACCCAGAACAAAAAATGTGCTTTGACGGACACTAAATAACTTTCCCAGCCACAACAGGACAGCGTTAACGAGAGATTTAGCAGGATATAAATTTGAGGCCTAGTATTTAGGCGCTGGGTGACCGGTATGGATTTAGTGACAGAATTAGACTTGGAAATGCACAGAAGCGTGTGTGTGTGAAGTTATTCTGAATGACCCAATGTGCACCTTGAATATTATATACCCTTTTAGGGATAGATTTCAAATAGCTCTGATATAGCAGAAACCACTAAATTATGAAATTGCTAAATTGGGAATTGTATTTCAACCCAGAACAAAAAATGTGCTTTGACGGACACTAAATAACTTTCCCAGCCACAACAGGACAGCGTTAACGAGAGATTTAGCAGGATATAAATTTGAGGCCTAGTATTTAGGCGCTGGGTGACAGGTATGGGTTTAGTGACAGAATTAGACTTAGAAATACACAGTAGCGGGTGTGTGTGAAGTTATTCTGAATGACCCAATGTGCACCTTGAATATTATATACCCTTTTAGGGATAGATTTCAAATAGCTCTGATATAGCAGAAACCACTAAATTATGAAATTGCTAAATTGGGAATTGTATTTCAACCCAGAACAAAAAATGTGCTTTGACGGACACTAAATAACTTTCCCAGCCACAACAGGACAGCGTTAACGAGAGATTTAGCAGGATATAAATTTGAGGCCTAGTATTTAGGCGCTGGGTGACAGGTATGGGTTTAGTGACAGAATTAGACTTAGAAATACACAGTAGCGGGTGTGTGTGAAGTTATTCTGAATCACCCAATGTGCACCTTGAATATTATATACCCTTTTAGGGATAGATTTCAAATAGCTCTGATATAGCAGAAACCACTAAATTATGAAATTGCTAAATTGGGAATTGTATTTCAACCCAGAACAAAAAATGTGCTTTGACGGACACTAAATAACTTTCCCAGCCACAACAGGACAGCGTTAACGAGAGATTTAGCAGGATATAAATTTGAGGCCTAGTATTTAGGCGCTGGGTGACAGGTATGGGTTTAGTGACAGAATTAGACTTAGAAATACACAGTAGCGGGTGTGTGTGAAGTTATTCTGAATGACCCAATGTGCACCTTGAATATTATATACCCTTTTAGGGATAGATTTCAAATAGCTCTGATATAGCAGAAACCACTAAATTATGAAATTGCTAAATTGGGAATTGTATTTCAACCCAGAACAAAAAATGTGCTTTGACGGACACTAAATAACTTTCCCAGCCACAACAGGACAGCGTTAACGAGAGATTTAGCAGGATATAAATTTGAGGCCTAGTATTTAGGCGCTGGGTGACAGGTATGGGTTTAGTGACAGAATTAGACTTGGAAATACACAGTAGCGGGTGTGTGTGAAGTTATTCTGAATGACCCAATGTGCACCTTGAATATTATATACCCTTTTAGGGATAGATTTCAAATAGCTCTGATATAGCAGAAACCACTAAATTATGAAATTGCTAAATTGGGAATTGTATTTCAACCCAGAACAAGAAATGTGCTTGAACGGACACTAAATAACTCGCCCAGCTACAGCACTAAGGACAGATTTAGCTGGATATAAATTTGAGGCCTAGTATTTAGGCGCTGGGTGACAGGTATGGGTTTAGTGACAGAATTAGACTTGGAAATGCACAGTAGCGGGTGTGTGAAGTTATTCTGAATGTCCCTATGTGCACCTTCAATATGATCTACCCTTTTAGGGATAGATTTCAAATAGCTCTGATATAGCAGAAACCACTAAATTATGAAATTGCTAAATTGGGAATTGTATTTCAACCCAGAACAAGAAATGTGCTTGAACGGACACTAAATAACTCGCCCAGCTACAGCACTAACGACAGATTTAGCTGGATATGAATTTGAGGCCTAGTATTTAGGCGCTGGGTGACAGGTATGGGTTTAGTGACAGAATTAGACTTGGAAATACACAGTAGCGGGTGTGTGTGAAGTTATTCTGAATGACCCAATGTGCACCTTGAATATTATATACCCTTTTAGGGATAGATTTCAAATAGCTCTGATATAGCAGAAACCACTAAATTATGAAATTGCTAAATTGGGAATTGTATTTCAACCCAGAACAAGAAATGTGCTTGAACGGACACTAAATAACTCGCCCAGCTACAGCACTAACGACAGATTTAGCTGGATATGAATTTGAGGCCTAGTATTTAGGCGCTGGGTGACAGGTATGGGTTTAGTGACAGAATTAGACTTGGAAATGCACAGTAGCGGGTGTGTGAAGTTATTCTGAATGACCCTATGTGCACCTTGAATATTATATACCCTTTTAGGGATAGATTTCAAATAGCTCTGATACAGCAGAAACCACTAAATTTTTAAATTGCTAAATTGGGAATTGTATTTCAACCCAGAACAAAAAATGTGCTTTGACGGACACTAAATAACTTTCCCAGCCACAACAGGACAGCGGTAACGAGAGATTTAGCGGGATATAAATTTGAGGCCTAGTATTTAGGCGCTGGGTGACCGGTATGGATTTAGTGACAGAATTAGACTGGGATATGGCCAAAAAATAACCACACTATTGCTGGTTAAATGCACTTGGTGATGGGCGCAGCTTGCCCCTGATGTAGTATATGGCCAAAAAATGAACAGACTATTGCTGGTTAAATGCACTTGGTGTCACAGCTTGACCAACCACACTACTGAGGGTTAAATGCACTTGGTGACGGGCGCAGCTTGCCCCTGATGTAGTATATGGCCAAAAAATGAACAGACTATTGCTGGTTAAATGCACTTGGTGACGGGCGCAGCTTGCCCCTGATTTAGTATATGGCCAAAAAATGAACAGACTATTGCTGGTTAAATGCACTTGGTGTGATAGCTTGACCAACCACACTACTGAGGGTTAAATGCACTTGGTGACGGGCGCAGCTTGCCCCTGATGTAGTATATGGCCAAAAAATAAACAGACTATTGCTGGTTAAATGCACTTGGTGTGACAGCTTCACCCTGATGTAGGCTTTAGCCAAAAAACAAACGCACCATTGAGGGTTAAATGCACTTGGTGACAGGCGCAGCTTGCCCCTGATGTAGTATATGGCCAAAAAATAAACAGACTATTGCTGGTTAAATGCACTTGGTGTGACAGCTTCACCCTGATGTAGGCTTTAGCCAAAAAACAACCACACCATTGAGGGTTAAATGCACTTGGTCGCAGCTTGTGCTGGCGCACCACAAGACACAAAATGGCCGCCGATCACCCCAGAAAAATGTGACTGACAAACGGTCTGGGCAGCCTAAAAACAGTGAGCAATTGAGGATCAGCAGCTCAATGATCCACAGCTGCAGATCGATCAGTTAATCAAGTCCTTTGGAGGAGTTAATCTGCCTAATCTCGCCCTACTGTCGCAGCCGCAACCTCTCCCTACGCTAATCAGAGCAGAGTGACGGGCGGCGCTATGTGACTCCAGCTTAAATAGAGGCTGGGTCACATGGTGCTCTGGCCAATCACAGCCATGCCAATAGTAGGCATGGCTGTGATGGCCTCTTGGGGCAAGTAGTATGACGCTTGTTGATTGGCTGCTTTGCAGCCTTTCAAAAAGCGCCAAGAAAGCGTCACAAAAGCGCGAAGAAAGCGACGAACACCGAACCCGAACCCGGACTTTTACGAAAATGTCCGGGTTCGGGTCCGTGTCACGGACACCCCAAAATTCGGTACGAACCCGAACTATACAGTTCGAGTTCGCTCATCCCTAGTCAAAACACTGTACGGTATGTAATATGAGTAAATGAAATATCCGTCTGTCTATCCAGAACATTATCAAACCAAACTATTCCAAACATTTCCATTTCGTCAGCATATAGGTAACAGCATTCAGCTGTCATGGCATACTGGGAGCTGTTGATTGCAGATCACTGCTATAGAAAGTTATTAAAATGCAATTCTATAAGATATCAGCAGAGGTCACTAAAGATTTGGATAAAACTTTTCAATTTCCAAATACAGATACTGCTTGATTCTGTATATTACATACGAATTCCTTCTACTGCAGGCAGTTAACAGATATCTTGTAAATGAGATACCGCAAGTAGCCTGTTAATTCAAAGTACATAACAACATTTGTGGAAGTGGCTGTGATCAGTGACTGAGAATGTAATAGTTGAAGAGCATCCAGTCTTTTCTATTGTCATGGTTAGTCTCATGGCTTGTGAAATGTCAAGGTAATTTAGAACTGGAGATGGAAGAGGTGATGAATCACTGCAGAGATTATATTATTTTATTGATATTACAAAATCACATGATACAAAAACCATACAAATCAATTATTTTTCATTCGCTCAAGTTAATATTGGTCCAAATAGGTGTAGAGTCTATATATCCTTTGATATCCATAATGTTTTAAATTTCTGTCCAAATTTGATCCATTAAATTAAAAATATAATTATTACTACTTGTGCTCCCCAATATTCCAGATTCTAATATCTTTATTCCCTTCTAGATTATATAGTTGGATGTCGCACTAGGAAAAATAGGAACCAAACGGTGCTCCTGTAAAAATTTAGACCACTCTCTCAATATATGGTATAGGGTAATTAAATGAACTACAGGGCACTCAAGAGACCGTGACCAAGTGGTTGTAACAGATAAATTTTATTCGATAAAACCAAATAGAATATGGTATAAAATATAATCTGATGTGTAAAAATGCACAATTAATTCATCCTATATAGTAATAACACTCTATTTAAGTTATAAAATCTGCTGCATATAGATACACTGTTAATGCGGTTAATACATATTATATAGTAGTGATTAAATTTGAAAAGAACATCCAGGCGGAACTTGGTGTTGTGGCTAATATATAGGACGGTATCGCAATACCTAAAAGTTCAATCCAGTGGTTTAGTGCAGTCTAAAATAAATACCTGAGTATGGTTAATGTGGACCAGAAATCACATGTCCCGCACTTATTAGCGGCGGCGTCCAGCCTACACAGGTCGGAATAACAGCGTCCAGCTGGAACAAATGTGGGTAGCGGCGTCCCGCTACTGATTTACTTGCAAGTGAATGAATAGTGAACGACCAAACCTTGACTTGTGACCCTTCTCCTGAATGTGCCTCTGTTCGTGCAGCACTTGTAGAATCTGGAGATTGCAGATGGCTCTGTAATTAGCTGTTCAAGCCTGTAGACCTCCGCTTGTAGTTAGGAATTCCGCAATAGTATAGTAGCGATGAATTTCGTCTGTAGAGGTCCACCACTGCTTTATAAGTTGGTCAGTCTTTGGTACTTAGGTCTTTTTAGGGGGGTGTCGCACCAGACGCGTTTCGGGGTCTAACTGTATGCCCCTTCCTCAGTGGATACCCACATTTGTTCCAGCTGGACGCTGTTATTCCGACCTGTGTAGGCTGGACGCCGCCGCTAATAAGTGCGGGACATGTGATTTCTGGTCCACTTTATTCCCTTCTATATTCATAAATATTCTCCTAATATTAGAGTATATCAAGTGCCTAGGAATAAAAACCTGTCTGATCCTCATTTATTATTGTTTTTATTACTTTTATTAACCTATCTGCCAATACCTTAGCCAATAACTTAATATCAGTATTCAATAGCGAAATTGTTCTATATGATTCTGGCTTAAGTAAATTCTTTTCAACCTTGGGTATCAAAACTATAATGGCCTCCTCCAATTTTTTTTACTCTCTTGGCCTCAACAAGGGTCTCCAATAATTCTGGAAGGAGTTCCTGACTAAACTCTTTGTATACTTCAAATGGTATCCCATGGTATACAAATCTTGATAATATTCCCCAAATACATTACTAATCTGTTCCGGAGTTCTAACTATTTGTCCCCTATTATTCTGTAATACACCTACCCAATTTTTTTTCCTTTGTTGGTTATTAATTATATTTGCCAACAGCTTACCTACTCTTTCCCCCTCAGCCACAAATCTGGCCCCCTGGAAGAACAATAATGTTTGAGATCTCTCAATATATATATATATATATATATATATATATATATTTTACTTTTTCATTTTCCTCTTCCCAATTTCTCAGATTTTTTGGTGAGGGGTTTTCTTCACAAAGCTTTTTGGCTTCTTTTAATTTCTTTTCTACGATCCGATTTTTTTAATAATTTTTTTTCTATTTACTTGCTGTTTCCAATAGCTTACTTGTTTACATAGTATTCCCCTCAAGAATGCCTTCTCTGCATCCCAAACAACCTGTTTATTAGGTGAACCTTTATTAACAGAAAATAAAAACTCAGTTCTTCCTTATTACCCCCTTGTCCTTTAAGCAAATTAAGCCAGTGGGGATTAAATCTAAATATTATAGAATCCTGTTTAATCATAGGGCCCATCTCCATTACCACCAGAGCACAATGATCTGTCATAAACATAGGTACATATTTTATACATGTTATATTTTTTTCCAACAATTTCCTTTTACCAAAAATCATGTCAATCCTTGACCATGTTTTATGTGTCTTTGGATAACAGGAAAAGCCCTTTTCTTCAGGATTATATAAATCGCCAAACATCAACCCAACCAAATTCAGATATCAATCTAGACAAATTAGTATTACATTTCAAAGTCTTACTATTAGATAATTTATCTGTACTTGGGTCCGTCACTGCATTATAATCTCCAACTGCAATTAATATACATTCTTGTCTCTCCATCATATATTCCTGTAACTCATATAGTATATCTGGTTTATACGGAGGTGGAATATAAATATTTGCAATTACTATCAACATATAATTTTTTTTTACTTTCTTTATTAAAGTTCAAATATTAACAATCAATTTTATAAAAAAACATATATTAACATCTTTTTTTTCCCCACCAACAAAAGCCCCCAATCCACCCCCCCCATCCACCTATGATGCGTCTTCCCTTCACCACCACCCCTCCGTAAAAAAAAAGAGGGTGGATGAAGAAGGATGGAGAAAAAAGAGGAAAAGAGAGAGAGCGGAGGAGGCTCTAGGTCTAGGGGTTACAATCTCCCCAAGTTTTAACCCATTTTATCTCAATATTTCTTTGCTATACAAAATATATTCATATCTCTTATTAGTGTTGACCAAATTTAGCCATGTATTTATACTGGGAGCATCTCGTGCAAACCAAGAACGTGCTATTAGGAGTCTTGCCAAGAACATTATCTTACACAAAAGATTTTTCTTATACTGCTGACAGCCAACCTTGGCAAGATCACCCAATACCCAACATTCGGCAGTAAAAGGAATCCGCACATTCAATTTTCCCTCCGCGTATTTGTGAATAGTCCCCCAATATTGTTTCAGCTCTGCACAAAACGAAAACATATGGAGATAATCTGCATCAGAAACATCACACTTTGGGTAATTCGAATCAGTCCTAATGCCGCATCTCTTAATCCAAAGAGGTGTAACATAAAGTCTATGTAGAATATTAAACTGCACCACAACGTGATTAAAATTATGTGAAACCAGTTTTAAATCTTGAACTACCGTATTTATCGGCGTATAACACGCACTTTTCCCCCCTGAAAATAGGGGGCAAATGATGTATGCGTGTTATACGCCGATTAGGGCTGAAACGTGTCCTCCGGAGGCCAGAGAGGCAGGACTGAGCCGGCCGGCACAGCGAAGGGAGGGGGAAGGAGGAGGGAGTCCCTCCCTCCCCACTGTGCGCAGCTGCCGCTGAAGAACAACGAGGACAGAGTAGGAGGAGAAGGGGAGAGACTGTGGCCACTGCGCCACCAATGAATGTGCCGGCCATATCCCACAGGGTCCCCCTCCCCCCCCCATCATTGGTGGCAGTGTCAGTTCCGATCGGAGCCCCAGCAGTGTAATGCTGGGGCTCCGATCGGTTACCATGGCAGCCAGGAGTCACGCTACTGAAGTCCTTATAAGTTAAATCCACGGCACTCCAAAAGTTTTTTTTGCAAAATAAAGTTTCACATTTTAATTTTTAGTATACAGAATATCGTTCATGTACATCCAGTGCAATTCATAGTGCAATTCATTTACATATAGTAAGTATGTGCCATATCAGATAATTCCCGAACGTTTCGGTCTGTACGACCTTCTTCAGCGGGCTCTAGAGAAATATATAACGTGCATATGATGTAATTACAGCAAATTTTGGAGTATAATAGATATTCTGTAGGATCATAGTCATTAGGGAAAAAACATTTAAAAGAGGAGGGGATTTTTTATTTCGTTTGGGTCCTAAAGGGGAATATATAATGGAAAAGGGGGTATAAGGATCACAGGAAGGGGTTAAAAAACGAAAATCCTATTGCCCAGTTAATTGGCCGTGAGAGATATGGTTGAATAGGTTCCATAGTTGAGAGAAAGTCAGGTCCAAAGGGGTACATATCACTAATAAAGTTTCAGTCATATATGGTAAATATTCTCTAAGTCTCAATAGGTATAGTGTCTAGGCGTACTGGCATACCTGTAGGCAGGGTCAGGAGGCTGGCGCAGAGATATGGTTAAATAGGTGCCATAGTTGAGAGAAAGTCAGGTCCAAAGGGGTACATATCACTAATAGCGTTTCAGTCATATATGGTAAATATACTCTAAGTCTCAATAGATATAGTGTCTAGGCGTACTGGCATACCTGTAGGCAGGGTCAGGAGGCTGGCGCTGGATGTCAATTGTCTCTGGGTTTGGCGCTCTATTTATGGTACGAGACGGCGCTGTAGTGTGACGTACTGGGAGGTCGACGCACGCGCTGGACCTGTTCGTGGGTGTGTAATCCGGTCGCCTTTCAAGATATTGGAGCACTGACCACAGTGCAAGCATGGGAAGGTTCCAAATTTTGGGTTCTGTAGGAAGCGTTGTTTGGGGGTCTTTTGGATCCCTCCGAAGTCCGCCCGAATGAGTTTATCTCGTATATTTGGGCTTCTTTTATAACACGTCCGTGGGGGATTTTTGAATTCTTGTACTGTTGGATACGCATTTTGTAGAATGGACCAGTTTTGGCGCACTAAACTGTGTATCTTGGGCATGAGAGGGTGGTATGTGGTGACACAGGAGATGCGAGGTGCGTCTATCTTGGGTATTCTTAGTAATGGTTTGTTTTTCTGTTTTGTTAACTCCGGTGGGTATCCCCTATTTATGAATTTTGTGCTCATTTCGGAGACTCGTAGTGAGCGTGTTGTTGAGTCTGAGACTATGCGTTCGACCCTAGTGATCTGTGATAGTGGGATCGCTTTTTTTGTGGTATGGGGATGGCAGCTAGAATAGTGAAGTAGACTGTTCCTGTCGGTTGGTTTTGTATATAGATCGAATTGGAGCTGATTGTTGGTGTCTTTTTTTACTAGTGTGTCCAAAAAGCTGACTTCATTGTTGTCAATGTGTATAGTAAAACCTAATTCCGGGTAGATGTTATTGAGATGGTCGTAGAGTGTTTCTAGGTGGGTTTTGGGTCCATCCCATATAATGAAAATATCATCTATGAAGCGCAGCCATATTTTTGCATGTTGTTGGTAAAGTAAATGAGTGTATACAAATTTGTTTTCAAAATCAGTCATGTAGGTATTTGCGTAAGGCGGCGCCATATTGGCCCCCATCGCGGTACCGCGTTTCTGTACGTAGAATTGGTCGCCAAATAACAAGTGATTCTCATTGAGGACCAATGACAAGAGTTGTATACAAAATTCCTGTTCTGATGTGGATAACTGTGAGTGTGATATTAGAAGTGATTTGGTAGCTTCGATGCCTTTTTCGTGTGAAATAGAGGTGTACAGACTATTGACATCCATGGTTGCAAGTAGTGTGTTAGATGTTACTGTAATATTCCGTAGTTTGGTGATGAAATCATTAGTGTCTAGAATGAAAGATTGTGCAGTTCTAGTGAGTGGTGTCAGTATGCGGTCTAAAAAGATGGATAATGGTGATAAAATGGAGTCAGTAGAGGCTACGATCGGGCGCCCTGGGGGGTTCTGTAAATTTTTGGGAATTTTCGGGAGTATATAGAAAACAGGGGTGATGGGAATTAGGTTTTACTATACACATTGACAACAATGAAGTCAGCTTTTTGGACACACTAGTAAAAAAAGACACCAACAATCAGCTCCAATTCGATCTATATACAAAACCAACCGACAGGAACAGTCTACTTCACTATTCTAGCTGCCATCCCCATACCACAAAAAAAGCGATCCCACTATCACAGATCACTAGGGTCGAACGCATAGTCTCAGACTCAACAACACGCTCACTACGAGTCTCCGAAATGAGCACAAAATTCATAAATAGGGGATACCCACCGGAGTTAACAAAACAGAAAAACAAACCATTACTAAGAATACCCAAGATAGACGCACCTCGCATCTCCTGTGTCACCACATACCACCCTCTCATGCCCAAGATACACAGTTTAGTGCGCCAAAACTGGTCCATTCTACAAAATGCGTATCCAACAGTACAAGAATTCAAAAATCCCCCACGGACGTGTTATAAAAGAAGCCCAAATATACGAGATAAACTCATTCGGGCGGACTTCGGAGGGATCCAAAAGACCCCCAAACAACGCTTCCTACAGAACCCAAAATTTGGAACCTTCCCATGCTTGCACTGTGGTCAGTGCTCCAATATCTTGAAAGGCGACCGGATTACACACCCATGAACAGGTAAACAGTTCCACATTAAGGATTACTTCACATGCGACTCATCCTTTGTCGTCTATATGATAAAATGCCTATGCGGCTTAGTTTACGTCGGAGAAACCACCCAACACATCCGTGATCGCATCTGTAAACATAAATCGACAATACGGACCAAACAATTACTTTTACCGCTACCGGCACACTTTGAAAAATACAAACATCAAATCGCACAACTCCGGTACCAGGTCATTGAACAGGTACACCAACCAAGACGCGGCGGTAACAGAATTGCACTTCTACAACAAAGAGAGTCTTATTGGATTCATAAACTGGAAACACTTGAACCGAAAGGTCTTAATAGGGAATGTGACTTTCGTATACTATCATGATTATAATTTACTGTTTGTCTCTCCGTTCCAGGCTCGCTAATGAGGACTAGGCGAACATGGGTGAGATTCAAAAAAAAACTCAACCTCCCTTTTTTCCCCCTCCCCCCTTTACCCTCCCTCCCTCCTCCCTCCCTTAACCTTTCCTCACCCTTACCTCCCCCTATCCCATCTCATCCCATGCTAGCAAAAATGTTTTCCAGAATCTTATCTCCAGATCATAAGTTCAACTGATTTGCTATCTGTCATTGCTCACCATGATAACTTCCCTTCTGTATTTATTTATATGCCTTCTTACTCTGACCCTTGATGTTATTATTGTATGATGCAACAATAGATTGTACAACCGCAGAATTGTATATATCAAACGGAGCAATGTCCTAAAACTACAGTATCATAACCACCCTTATCTGTCCAGAACATTACTATCATCCTCTGATATGTACCACCCCCGTTTGCGCTTCCCTCCTCCTTGGCACCTCATTCACTTTTTGCCCACATTATTGCCCTTACCGGAACTACAGGCAGAGAGCGCATGCGCGCACACTACGTCATGACGCACGCACCTCCTCGCGATGGCCCTGATGTTAGGAGCGCTCACTTCATACACACGTGACATGCTCACGTCATCATTGAGCGCCCCGGCCTGATTGCTCACCTCCAGTGCGTGCGTCCACCTCCCAGTACGTCACACTACAGCGCCGTCTCGTACCATAAATAGAGCGCCAAACCCAGAGACAATTGACATCCAGCGCCAGCCTCCTGACCCTGCCTACAGGTATGCCAGTACGCCTAGACACTATATCTATTGAGACTTAGAGTATATTTACCATATATGACTGAAACGCTATTAGTGATATGTACCCCTTTGGACCTGACTTTCTCTCAACTATGGCACCTATTTAACCATATCTCTGTGCCAGCCTCCTGACCCTGCCTACAGGTATGCCAGTACGCCTAGACACTATACCTATTGAGACTTAGAGAATATTTACCATATATGACTGAAACGTTATTAGTGATATGTACCCCTTTGGACCTGACTTTCTCTCAACTATGGCACCTATTCAACCATATCTCTCACGGCCAATTAACTGGGCAATAGGATTTTCGTTTTTTAACCCCTTCCTGTGATCCTTATACCCCCTTTTCCATTATATATTCCCCTTTAGGACCCAAACGAAATAAAAAATCCCCTCCTCTTTTAAATGTTTTTTCCCTAATGACTATGATCCTACAGAATATCTATTATACTCCAAAATTTGCTGTAATTACATCATATGCACGTTATATATTTCTCTAGAGCCCGCTGAAGAAGGTCGTACAGACCGAAACGTTCGGGAATTATCTGATATGGCACATAATTACTATATGTAAATGAATTGCACTATGAATTGCACTGGATGTACATGAACGATATTCTGTATACTAAAAATAAAAATGTGAAACTTTATTTTGCAAAAAATAACTTTTGGAGTGCCGTGGATTTAACTTATATTGTCTAAACCACTCTCACAGGCACCCACACTGGATCCAAGGTGTGCGGAGTACAAAATTATCTAATTAGCTACTGAAGTCCTGGCTGCCATGGTATGTTAGTGAGCAGAGAGCAGCGCATTATACTCACGTGCGCTGTGGCCGCCGGTCGCTCCTTCTTCTGTCTGTGCGGCGGATTGCTAATGCTTACAGCATTAGCAATGCGCCGCACAGACCTATGAGAAGGAGCGACCGGCGGCCACAGCGCACGTGAGTATAATGCGCTGCTCTCTGCTCACTAACATACCATGGCAGCCAGGACTTCAGTAGCGTGACTCCTGGCTGCCATGGTAACCGATCGGAGCCCCAGCATTACACTGCTGGGGCTCCGATCGGAACTGCAAACTGCCACCAATGATGGGGGGGAGGAGGGGGACCCCGTGGCCACTGCCACCAATGATTAATACTGGGGAGGGGGGGGGGGGTTTGCGTTACCAGAGGGGGCAGATCAGAGGCTTTATTTGAAATTTAATTTTTTTTCCTGACATTTCCCTCTTAAAATGAAGGTGCGTGTTATACGCCTATGCGTGTTATACGCCGAAAAATACGGTACTTTCTCCTGGTCATCAGAGCGTATCATTGGGTATTCCTTTTGCCAAGCCCTCTGTCCAGGAGAAGAAATATCTCTAAAACGTGCTATAAGTAAATTGTTGAAATCTTAATTTTTTTGCCCCAATTTCCCTATCAATTCATTAAATTGTGTAGAAGTGTGTATTTTAAGCCTATCTTTCTTTTTAATACTTAAAGTGCCGATCTTAGCTGTAAATACCGAAACCATAGTAGTTTATGTGGGTTTTCTCTTTGTGATAATACCGTAAATGGGACTATATCCCCATTAGCTACGACCTGTGTCATATACAAGATATTGCCTTTTTGCCAATATGAATCTCTACTTAATTCACCTAAAGTTTGAAAGTGCTTATTATGCCACAAGGGAGTACATCCCAATGAACCCTTCACTCCACACCAAAGTCTAATAGAATACCATGCCTTCATAAAAAGATTCCTAGCAGATTTATATTCCATATCGGAGTCATTCAATTGATCAGACTCCAATAACGTAAAAAAATTATCATATGGAGATCTATTCACCAAATGCTTACAGGGTGGGCTGTCTTTCCACTCCCGAAAAAAAGCAAAACTATGGCTAAAAAATAGCCCTTGAAGCAAGGGAGATGAACTCCTCCCCTCTCCAATGGCTTGTACCAATGCTCCAGTTTGAGTCTTACACGTTTCCTCCCCCAAAGTAAATCATTGATAATTCTTTCTATTAATTTAAAAAATCTATCCCCAATCCAGACTGGAGAGTTCCTAAGAACATAAAGTAACTGGGGAGAATCACCATCTTGACTAGAGATATTCTATCCAACGAAGCCATGTTGTTATTTTTTACCTAAGCTTATTTATCAATGGCATCAAGTTGAGTGAAATAAAATCTTCCACCCGAGGAGAGATTGTAATGCCTAAATACTCAAAGGACTCAGAAATTTTTCTAATTGTTCAGAATATTCCACGGGGCATCATTGGGAGATAAGAATTTATCTAAGGGCATAGTCGAATTATCCAATGGCAGTAGTTTTTTCCCAGTTTACATCCAGACCTAAATCTTCTCCAAAATGGTTTATCACATGGATTATATTCGGCAGAGTAAATTGTGTCTGTTGAATATAAAATAAAATATCATCTGCATAGCTAGCTGGGTAACAGTTAGAAAGCGGGGTAGAGGGAAGAGTGCCAGGGAGGCTAGCCCTGATCTGACACACCCCAATAAGTTTGCACGTTTGGCAGATGAGGGGGATGTCAGTCCAGGGATTGCACTGCCGCAGCCGGACACTTCCTCTTCCAGTCAGGGGAATGTCAGCTCCGGTAAGCAGGGGACCAGGAGAGCAGGGCAGGCCAGACAGGTGCTGGTAGTGGGAGACTCAATTATTAGGGGAACAGATAGGGAAATCTGTCACAAAGACCGTGATCGCCGAACAGTGTGCTGTCTTCCTGGCGCTAGAGTTCGACACATCGCGGATCGGGTTGACAGATTACTGGGAGGGGCTGGAGAAGATCCAGCGGTCATGGTCCATATCGGAACCAATGACAAAGTTAGGGGTAGGTGGAGAGTCCTTAAAAATGATTTCAGGGATTTAGGTCAAAAGCTTAGGGCAAGGACCTCAAAGGTAGTATTTTCCGAAATACTACCTGTACCACGGGCCACACAAGAAAGGCAGCGAAGATTAGGGAGATTAACAAGTGGCTCAAGAACTGGTGTAGGAAGGAAGGGTTTGGGTTCCTGGAGAACTGGGCCGACTTCTCTGTCAGCTACAGGCTCTATCGTAGGGATGGGCTGCACCTTAATGGGGAAGGGGCAGCTGTGCTGGGGAGAAAGATGGCTAGAAGGTTGGAGAAGTGTTTAAACTAGGGACTGGGGGGGAGGGAAATTACATTATAGGAGGGGAAGATAGTGCAGATAGAGACCGGGGGGCAAGGTAGTGGGACTGGGGGAGGAATGAAAGGAGGGACTAGAACAGTTCAGAAGGAAAGGTGTAGGGTAAAAAATATACATAAACCTCTCAAATGTATGTATACTAATGCCAGAAGCCTGACTAATAAAACTGGTAAACTGGAATTAGTGATGTGTGAGGAGGACTATGACATAGTAGTAATAACTGAGACATGGCTGGATGATAGCTATGACTGGGCAGTTAATGTACAGGGTTACAGTTTGTTTAGAAAGGATCGTCAAAACCGGAGAGGGAGAGGGGTCTGCCTTTATAAAGCCCACACTCTGTGAAGATATAAGTGAGGGACATGAACATGTGGAGTCACTGTGGGTAGAGATACATGGAGCTAAAAACTATAATAAATTACTAATAGGAGTTTACTATAAACCACCTAATATACCAGAGTCCACAAAAATACTACTTCTAAATGAGATAGACAAGGCGGCAAATCATAATGAGGTGGTTATTATGGGGGACTTCAACTACCCAGATATAGACTGGGAAACTGAAACTTGTATATCTTATAAAGGAAACAGGTTCTTGGCAATAATAAAAATACAGCCACAAAATGGGATATCTTTAAAAACATCCTAAAATCTCATTGTGAGAGGTACATACCGTATGGTAATAAAAGGTTAAGGAACAAAAAGAAACCAATGTGGATAAACAGAACTGTAAAGAAAGCAATAAATGACAAAAAGAAAGCATATAAAACACTAAAACAGGAGGGTAGCACGGAAGCACTGAAAAACTATAAGGAAAAAAATAGAACATGTAAAAAACAAATAAAAGCGGCCAAACTAGAGACCGAGAGATTAATTGCCAAAGAGAGTAAAACTAACCCTAAAATGTTCTTCAATTATATAAATGTTAAAAAGTATAAATCTGAAGGTGTCGACCCTTTAAAGAGTAATGAGGGAGGAGTCGCAGAGAGCGACGAGGAGAAAGCAAAGCTCTTAAATATTTTTTTCTCCAATGTATTCACTGAGGAAAATAAACTGTCAGATGAAATGCTGAATGTTGAAATAAATTCCCCATTAAAAGTGTCCTGTCTGACCCAGGAAGAAGTACAACAGTGACTTAAAAAGATTGAAATAGACAAATCGCCAGGACCGGATGGCATACACCCCCGTATCCTAAGGGAATTAAGTAATGTCATAGCCAGACCCTTATTTCTGATATTTGCCCATTCTGCTTTGTGAGGGATCGGTCATGTCAAACTAATTTAATCAGTTTCTATGAGGAGGTAAGTTCTAGACTTGACAGTGGCAAATCAATGGATGTCGTGTATCTGGACTTCTCCAAAGCGTTTGACACTGTACCACATAAAAGGTTAGTATATAAAATGAGAATGCTCGGACTGGGAGAAAACGTCTGTAAGTGGGTAAGTAACTGGCTCAATGATAGAAAACAGAGGGTGGTTATTAACGGTACATACTCAGATTGGGTCACTGTCACTAGTGGAGTACCTCAGGGGTCAGTATTGGGCCCTATTCTCTTCAATATATTTATTAATGATCTTGTAGAAGGCTTGCATAGTAAAATATAAATTTTTGCAGATTACACTAAACTGTGTAAAGTAATTAACACTGAAGAGGACAGTATACTACTACAGAGGGATCTGGATAGATTGCAGGCTTGGGCAGATAAGTGGCAGATGAGGTTTAACACTGAAAAATGTAAAGTTATGCACATGGGAAGGAATAATGCAAGTCACCCGTACATACTAAATGGTAAAACACTCGGTAACACTCACATGGAAAAGGATCTAGGAATTTTAATAAACAGCAAACTAAGCTGCAAAAAACAGTGTCAGGCAGCTGCTGCCAAGGCCAATAAGATAATGGGTTGCATCAAACCCCTTTTGATGCAACCCATTATCTTATTGGCCTTGGCAGCAGCTGCCTGACACTGGTTTTTGCAGCTTAGTTGCCCGTGATGAGAACATAGTCCTACCACTTTACAAATCATTAGTCAGACCACACATGGAGTACCGTGTACAGTTCTGGGCTCCAGTGAACAAGGCAGACATAGCAGAGCTGGAGAGGGTCCAGAGAAGGGCAACTAAAGTAATAACTGGAATGCGGCAACTACAGTACCCTGAAAGATTATCAAAATTTGGTTTATTCACTTTAGAAAAAAGACGACTGAGGGGAGATCTAATTACTATGTATAAATATATCAGGGGTCAGTACAGAGATCTATCCCATCATCTGTTTATCCCCAGGACTGTGACTGTGATGAGGGGACATCCTCTGCATCTAGAGGAAAGAAGGTTTGTACACAAACATAGAAGAGGATTCTTTACGGTAAGAGCAGTGAGACTATGGAACTCTCTGCCTGAGGAGGTGGTGATGGTGAGTACAATAAAGGAATTCAAGAGGGGCCTGGATGTATTTCTGGAGTGTAATAATATTACAGGATATAGCTACTAGAAAGGGATCGTTGATCCAGGGAGTTATTCTGATTGCCTGATTGGAGTCGGGAAGGAATTTCTTATTCCCCTAAAGTGAGGAAAATTGGTTTCTACCTCACAGTTTTTTTTTGCCTTCCTCTGGATCAACTTGCAGGATGACAGGCCGAACTGGATGGACAGGTGTCTTTTTTCGGCCTTATGTACTATGTTACTATATATAAAGAGATTCGGTCTTCCGTACCCAATACCCCAAACCCTAGAATCCTAGGGTCTTGTCTAACTCTAGCAGCCAAGGGTTCAATATAGATGTCAAATAGAAGAGGAGAGAGTGGACATCCCTGGCCAGTGCCTCTAGACATACAAAAACTTCTTGTAAGTTGGCCATTTACACTCACCTAAAGAATTATTAGGAACACCTGTTCTATTTCTCATTAATGCGATTATCTAGTCAACCAATCACATGGCAGTTGCTTCAATGCATGTAGGGTTGTGGTCCTGGTCAAGACAATCTCCTGAACTCCAAACTGAATGTCAGAATGGGAAAGAAAGGTGGGCTACAACAGCAGAAGACCCCACCGGGTACCACTCATCTCCACTCCAAATAGGAAAAAGAGGCTACAATTTCCACAAGCTCACCAAAATTGGACTGTGGAAGACTGGAAAAATGTTGCCTGGTCTGATGAGTCTCGATTTCTGTTGAGACATTCAAATGGTAGAGTCCGAATTTGGCGTAAACAGAATAAGAACATGTATCCATCATGCCTTGTTACCACTGTGCAGGCTGGTGGTGGTGGGGGATGTTTTCTGGGCACACTTTTGGCCCCTTAGTGCCAATTGGCCATCGTTTAAATGCCACGGGCTACCTGAGCATTGTTTCTGACCATGTCCATCCCTTCATGACCACCATGTGCCCATCCTCTGATGGCTACTTCCAGCAGGATAATGCACCATGTCACAAAGCTCAAATCATTTCAAATTGGTTTCTTGAACATAACAATGAGTTTACTGTACTAAAATGGTCCCCACAATCACCAGATCTCAACCCAATAGAGCATCTTTGGGATGTGGTGGAACGGGAGCTTTGTGCCCTGGATGTGCATCCCTCAAATCTCCATCAACTGCATGATGCTATCCTATCAATATGGGCCAACATTTCTAAAGAATGCTATCAGCACCTTGTTGAATGACTGCCACATAGAATTAAGGCAGTTCTGAAGGCATAAGAGGGTCCAACACCGTATTAGTATGGTGTTCCTAATAATTCTTTAGGTGAGTGTATATTCACTCTTGCAGTAGGGGATCTGTAAAGAAGTTTAATCATGTTACTGAACCTTGGGCCAAAGCCCATCTTATGGAGCACTCTCCAAAGAAACCCCCACTCAACTCTATCAAAGGCCTTAGAGGCATCTATAGACAGGATAGATCGTGAAGCCCCTCCAGGTATATGTAAATTAGCAAAGAGACGTGTAGATTATAATGGGTCCCTATATTAAGGATGAATCCATTTTGGTCTGGATGTATAATTGATGTCATGACACTGGATAGCCTTGTAGCTAAGATTTTAGACAGAAGTTTGACATCTGTATTAAGAAGGGAAATAGGTCTATACGACCCCAAATTCTTAGGGTCTTTACCCTTCTTTAATATAACTATAATAGCAGCCTCTGTCATTGTTTCTGGGAGGATTTCTTCCTATATTGAATCAGAGAGTGTTCTCCACAGATGCGCAAGAATAACCTCCCTATATTTACGAAAGAACCCATACGGAAATCCATCCAATCCAGGGGAGGAGTTGCCTGAACAGGCTTTAATTGCATCCTCTACCTCTTGAAGACTTAAATCTATCTCCAATTGTTATTTTTGCTTATCTGTCAGAAATAGAATCCAAATATGAGTCAATCTGGTTCTCTGGGAGAGCACTCACAAAAATAGTTTATAAATGTTTCCATTATTTCCTCCTGGTCTTCCATAATGGTCCCATCTGGGGCCCGAATACTCCAAATCTCTTTCTTTAGATCCTGGCTAGCTATTACCCTGGCCAGCATCTTCCTGGGGTGTCCTGCCTCAGAAAAATATTTTTGTCCTTTGAAGAATAACCTCTGTTGAGCTTTATCCAGAAGGAAGTAAGGGAAAATCTGCCTTGTCCTCTGCATAGTCTCTCTATCTTCCTCTGATTTTGAGTTAAAGGGTTTCTACCACCTGATTTTGACCTAATTAGCTCTCAGACACTAGCAATCTGCTAGTGTCTGATCTACCTAACAATGCTATTTTCAGACCTTTGTGTGGATCCGTTTCACTAAAGAACAAACTTGTATTGATATGCTAATGAGCCTCTAGGTGCTATGGGGGCGTCTTTTCAGCACCTAGAGGCTCGGTCTACTCACACTGTATGCCGCCCCGCTCGTCTGTCAAGCCCGCCCATCTCCTCTAGAATGCCATCCTCCATCTAAGCCAGTGGACGAATTCTCGTGCCTGCACCGTGCGCGTCTGTATTCGGCACAGGCGCAGTGGATGTCTGACCGCTCCCTGCACAGACATCTCCACTGTTGGCATTCTAGAGGAGATGGGCGGGCTTGACAGACGAGCGGGGCGACATACAGTGTGAGTAGACCGAGCCTCTAGGTGCTGAAAAGACGCCCCCATAGCACCTAGAGGCTCATTAGCATATCAATACAAGTTTGTTCTTTAGTGAAACGGATCCACACAAAGGTCTGAAAATAGCATTGTTAGGTAGATCAGACACTAGCAGATCACTAGTGTCTGAGAGCTAATTAGGTCAAAATCAGGTGGTAGAAACCCTTTAAAGAGGACCTTTTACCTGGAAAAACATTGTGAACTAAGTATACATACATGGAGAGCGGCGCCCAGGGATCTCACTGCACTTACTATTATCCCTGGGCGCCACTTCGTTCGGCCGCTGTGCCCTCTGGTATCTTCGCTCATTTGGTTATAGTAGGCAGAGACTTAGGGAACTTGGTTATAGTAGGCAGAGTCTGCCCTTGTTCTGCTGGGCGTCTCCTCCTCCTAGGCTGTAGCGCTGGCCAATCGCAGCGCAGAGCTCACAGCCTGGGAGTTTTTTTTCTCCCAGGCTGTGAGCTCTGCACTGCGATTGTCCAGCACTACAGCATGGGAGAAGGAGACGCCCAGCAGAACAAGGGCAGTCTCCGCCTACTATAACCAAGTGAGCGAAGATACCGGAGGGCACAGCAGCCGAACGGAGTGGCACCCAGGGATAATAATAAGTGCAGTGAGATCCCTGGGCGCCGGTAGACCTGTGTAGCCCTCCTCCCCCCAAGTCGAAAAATCATATCCTGTGTGAAATGGGTTTCTACCAAGCTAACACTAGCCGGAAGGTGTCTCCATATCAATTCTAGAACTGCCTGTCTTTTTATCTTTTCCCCAAGACCCTGAACATTCCATGTTAAAATTCTTACAGTCATCAATTAATCTTAGAGCATCCAACCAATAGAGTCCTCAAGCCTCACTCCGCTCTCCACCTCAACAGAAGACGCATCATAACCCACCCTCCCCCCCGAGACCCCCCACCCTGACCCTGTTCCTTTACAAAATTATCCAAGATTATAGATTGTATCGTTCCTGCTAAAAAAAATTCATCAGAGGATTCTGTTAAGCCAATGATTCGTACATTACATCTTCTTGACCTGTCTTCTCGGTCCACCATTTTTTTCTTCAGATAGTCATAATCTTTTTTTACAGTAAAGTTCTCGACCTTTAATGCTTTTACTTCTTGCTCCCAATTAATTTACTGTAGTTTCGAATTCCTTCATTCTATCACGGATCTTTATCAGATCGTCTTTTATAATAAGCACGTCTAACTGTACTGACCCCAATTGAACCGCAATTGTTGCAAAACCCTGAGTCTGAAATTTAAAGGCACAAACAGCCGACCTTTTGGTTTGTTAGAAGGGATCTCCGCCTGTAATGGTAAGGGCAGTGAAGCCAGATCCTCCATTATAGCATGGATAATGGGTTCTGGCTCAGTGTCATGTCCAGAAGGGGCTTCAGGGAAACAACGGGAAAGAGCATCCGCTTTGACATTCTTGGTTCCTAGTTTATAGGTTAAGCGGAAATTAAAGCGGGTAAAAAACAAAGCCCAGCAGGCTTGACGAGAATTTAATCTCTTAGCCCCTTTGACATACTCAAGGTTCTTGTGGTCGGTGTAAACCATAATTGGATGTTCCGCAACCTCTAGCCAAGGTCTCCACTCTTGAAAGGCTAACTTAACGCCCAAAAGCTCTCTATTACCGATATCATAGTTACGCTCGGCTGGAAAGAGCTTCCAAGAGAAAAAGGCACAAGGATGAACCTCTCAAGATCTCCAGAGTACTGAGACAGAACCGCCCCCACTCAACCTCGAGGGAAAAAAAGACGAGAAGTGTCTGGATGAGTGAAGATTGGAGCTGAGCAAAAGGCTTGCTTTAGCGTCTCAAAGGCTTTGCCAGCCTCTTTCGTCATCCCCTTCTTAGTGAGGTTAGGGAGAGGCAGCACTACCGCAGAAAAGTTCTTAATAAATTTGCGATAGAAATTGGCGACACCTAGGAAACGCTGTAATCCCTTCAGATCTCGAGGCTGAGGCCAGTCCAGGACAGCTGAGAGTTTGGAGGGGTCCATCGCCAATCCTCGTTTAGAGACTATATACCCTAGAAAAGGCAATTCTTTCACTTAAAACAAGCATTTCTTGAGCTTGGCGTACAAGCGATTCTCTCTCAGCTTCTGGAAAACCTGACAAACATGATCCCGGTGAGTCTGCAAGTCTGATAAGTACACTAGTATGTCATCAAAATAGACCACCACGAATCTACCCAAGAAATCCCGGAGGACATCATTGATGAACTCCTGGAAGACTGCGGGAGCATTACAGAGACCGAAAGGCATCACAAGATACTCATAATTCCAGTCTCTAGTATTAAATGCAGTCTTCCATTCGTCACCCTTACGAATACGTATTAAGTTGTACGCACCCCTCAAATCGAGTTTGGTAAAAATCCGGGCACCTGCCACCTGAGCAAACAAGTCTTCAATAAGTGGAAGGGGGTACCGATTCTTCACTGTAATTCGATTGAGGGCACGAAAATCAATGCATGGTCTCAATCCGCCGTCTTTCTTCTCCACGAAAAAGAATCCTGCCCCTGTGGGAGAAGTGGACGGTCGGATGAAACCCTTATCGAGATTCTCTTTTATATATTCTCACTGGGCCTGGATTTCAGGCCCAGTTAGATCATACAGATGTCCTCTGGGTGGCATGGTACCTGGCAACAAATCAATAGGACAATCATATGGCCTATGTGGAGGTAACACATCGGCCCCTTGTGGGCTAAACACGTCTTGGAACTGATGATAGCGTTTGGGTAACGCACTCAGCACTTCCGTCGATGCAAGTGGCAACACTGGGCAAACGCACCTGGTGAAGCAGTCCGAACTCCACTTGCAAATTTGTCCGGAACACCAGTCCACAACTGGATTATGAAGTCTCAACCAGGGGAGGCCCAAAATCATAGTACTGGATGGCATGTCCAGGGTTAAAAGGTTTAAGACCTCCTGGTAACCAGCCCCTACAGTTACCTGCTACCCTGGTTTCATCCACAACGATCGGCCTTCTTGAAGGGGAGACCCATCCACAGCGGTGACGGAAATGGCTTCTCCCAGTTTGAAGACTGGGATCTTCTTCTTTTAAGAGGAGGCAGCAGAGTACCTAGTGGATTCTCCTCAATCTCTACTAGGCTTTGTTGTTTCCCGACAATAGTAAAGGACATTTCTTTAGTCTGTGCACAACTCCTCCACAATATAAACAAATACCCTCATTCTGGCGATGAGCCCTCTCCGTACGGGTAAGACGCGAAGATCCCAGTTTCATGGGTTCCTCAGCTGGTTTACCAGATCATGGAGATAGGGTGGAAGAAACTGAACGAGAAGCCCGCTCCAGTCGACGTTCTCGAATGCGACGATCATCTAGAGATGATGGAGATGGTAGAGATAATAGTAGATCTCTGACAGAGTCAGAGTCCCAACCGGAACCGATGGTGAAGAGCAGCATCCCCCCAGTTGGTAAAGATGGCCCAGCGACGGAACTCCGCAGCAAATTCTTCCGCTGTGCGTCGTCCCTGTTGGAGGTGTTCTAGTTGAGTCTCAGCAGTTCGAGTGCGATCTGGGTCGTCATACAAAACCCCCATAGCATGAACGAAGGCCTCTACTGAGTCAAATGCGGGATCCCCTGTCTGGAGGTTAAAAGCCCAGCGTTGCGGGTCCTTCCTCAATGAAGACATCACTATGCCGATCCTTTGCTTAGTATTACCCGATGATACAGGGCATAGTTCCTAGTATAAGAGGCAGGAGTCACGGTAGTTGAGAAACTCCTGCCTTATTACCTGAAAAAACCTCAGGTAGGAGTATTTCACTGGGCGTTCTGCTGAAGTCGGGTCGGGCAAACCCTTGGCTCCCTGGAGGAGGATTTTAGGCTCGTCCCTGACTGTTGCCAGTTGTGCATGGATCTTATTAATATTCACAGCAGAGATGTTTATCCTTACTGTTCTGTAATGCTGCAGAACCCCAAGCAACCAGGCAAAGATTTGAACAAACGTGGATTTTTCGTCTGTTTTCCATTGCTAAATCAGTGGCAAATTTTAGTCATGTGAACATAGTCTGAAACATTTTTCAAATCAGCTGCCGAGAAAAAAACTGGTCGAGCACAAATGTTTCATTTTTTTTTTTTCGAGGTCAATGGGAAATGGTTGATAGCACTTTGAATGTGGATTACGCAGCAGAAAGCCTGTTTTCACGTGCTGAATCAGTCTGAGATGTTACTCCGTGTTCTACACCATTCCTTTACTGGAGTAAGAGTGCAACAATATTTGAGACATTAAAAAGTCACATTTGATAAATCTTGCTTAAAGGGGTTGGCCCATCTCACACATTTGGGGGCATATCGCTAGGATATGCCCCCAATGTCTCAAAGGTGCAGGATCCACCTCTATCTCTAAAATTGAGCCCTCAAAGAGAAGGAGAGCCAGCTTCCCACGATTCATTTATATGGGAGTGCTAAAAATTGCTAAGTGGCATGCTCAGATATTTTCGGAAGCTCCATAGAAATGAATTGCAAGCGCACTATGCAAGGGCGGCCTCTGCTCCATTTACTTCTATGGAGGTGAAGGATATAGCTGTGCCAGTGCTTGGCTATTTTCAGCAGTCCCATAGAAATTAATGGAGGATGGCCATGAAAGCGTGGTCCACTCTCCTTCTCTTTGCGGGCTCTATTTTAGATATAGGTAAGGGTCCCAGAGGTGGAACCTGCACCTATCAGACATTGGTGACATGCCCGCAGTGTATGAGATGATCTAACCCTTTCGAAAGCTACATACCTTCAGAGGCAATTTTTAAAATGATTGCATGTTACTCATTTTTGGTTAAAAATCATTTTTTCAATTGGCATGATTTTTTTTGTCTCAAATATGTTTTTCTTGTGTAAAATAAAATAAAAAAATGCACATATTAGGCATCACTGTGTCCGTAACAACCTGCTCTATAAAAATAGCATGTGATCCAACCCGTCTGGTGAACGCCGTAAAAAAATGAAAAAGAAATGCGCCAAAAAAGCCATTTTTTTATCACCTTACATCACAAAAAGTGTAATACCAAGGCGATCAAAAAGTAATATGTGCCCCAAAACGGTACCAATAAAACCATCGTCTCATCCCGCAAAAAATGAGACCCTACCAAAGACAATCGCCCAAAAAATAAAAAAAATATGGCTTTTATAAAATGGAAACACAAAAACATGATTTTCTTTCAAAAAAATGCTTTTGTGTAAATCCAAAATAAAAATGGACATGTTAGGTATCGCTGCGTCGTTATGACCTGCTCTATAAAAATATCACATTATGTACTCTGTCAGGTCAACATTGTAAAAAAAAAAAAAAACTGTGCCAGAACAGCCATTTTTTGGTTACCTTGCCTCACAAAAAGAGTAATATACATATAGTGGGGTTTCGCTCTGGTAGACAGGATTAGCGGACGCAGTATAGAGGGGAGGGGCAGTAATTATGTATATGTGATTTTAGACAGGGCTGAGCAATAGAAACAAAACATCAGCTGAGGATAGATAGAGTGACTGAGTGGATGCATATGTGGATGGGCTGGAACGCCTGCAGATAGTAATCTGAGTGTGGTGATACAAACAGCCACATTTCACAAACGCTGGCAGTGATTAATCGGCATGTGGTGATACAAAAAAGCCATATTGTGTGAACGCTGGCAGTGAATCTGCATGTGGTGATATAAAAAGCCACATTGTGTGAACGCTGGCAATGAATCTGCACATGGTGATACAAACAGCCACAATGCATGTACACTGGCAGTGATCAATCTGCATGCGGTGATAGATTTAACCACATTGTGTGAACGCTGGCAGTGAATCTGCACATGGTGTTACAAATAGCCACATTGTATGAACACTGGCAGTGAACAATCCGCATGTGGTAATGCAAATAGCCACATTGTGTGAACACTGGCAGTGAATCTGTATGTGGTGAGACAAATAGCCACATTATATGAACACTGGCAGCGAATAATCTGCAGGTGGTGATAATTAGCCACATTGTATGAATGCTGGCAGTGAGTTATTTGAATGAGGCGATACAGATGGCCACAGGGTATAAATGCCGTAAGTGATCAATTTGTACACTGGCAGTGATCAATCTGCATGCGGTGATAGATTTAACCACATTGTGTGAACGCTGGCAGTTCCACTTATTAGCCTCGCGTTGCTGCAGGTTTGTCTCTTGCTGCTGCAGATTAGCGTCCATGAGTACCTTCACAACAGCCTCCATTTTGTCGTGGGACACTGGTTGTAATACAGCTGGTTTAATGTACGACATACAACCGTGCCTGAAAAATGCAGAAACCAAAAATATCGGCGTTCATGCCAGCCTCACTGCTCTTGCCCGCATGCTGGGGTTTCTCTCTGGTAGACAGGATTAGCGGTAACAGTATAGAGGCAAGTTCTTTGGATCAAACAGTTCAGTGTTTTATTCACACTTTAGGCAGGTGACAATGACAAAACAAGCGGTCATAAACAAGCAAAAAGTCACTTTGCGGTGTTGGTGGTAATTCACACCATGCGACAATTCTGCCTAAAAGAGTCCTTGAGCCGCCAGCGTGCAGCGCATCCTGCTATGTACCTCAGTCAAACTGCACACAAGGCTCCTCCTCTCCACTGCAGGCTCCGGACCCACTTTCCTTTTAGGAGCTGCATGCTTCCTGTTTTTTTAAGGGTTCGTGCATGCCCCTGATTCTGCCTTCTCTCCAATACTGGCCTGGCACCACCTTTATAAGGGTGCTTCCCCCTTCCTGTGAGGCGTCTGCAATATTGTAGTTTTCTACAGCAAGTGTTCCAGCTCGCAGTTCCTGTGTTGTTATCCTGCTTCCGACCTTAGCCTGTATCCTGACCTCGTCTCTGCCTGATCCTCCTGTACCTCGCTGCTCTAAAGTGTATGATTCGGCTTGTTGACCACGCCTCTGTCTGCTGTTCAGCTTGCTACACCTGCACACCTGAGCTATTCAGCTCTGCTGTTCTAAAAGCTCCAGCTCTGCTTCATCTGACTCTGCTGCTGCGTTTCTTCCACCCAGCAACAGCTCCCTCCACCTCCCTGTATCCCCACTGCTTGCGTCGGGGCGTTCTCAGCTGCCACTTAACCGGGATCACTCTTGCGGTAGCGACCTGGTATCTCCCCTGCAGCTAAGACCAGCTTCCGCATCTTGGAGCGGGATAAAGGGTGAAGACCAGGGGAACACTTAAATTCCGCTCCCAAGTTTGGCCCAAAGCCAAACCAGTAAGTGGCACAGCAGGTCCACACCCGTTACAAGCACCAACCTGGTTTCACGCCAAACAGGTAGCAAGCCTTCATCCAGACACAATGTTCCCAGATCCCAACACAGAGACCCCACTTCTGAGCCCAGCTGCCTATTTAAGGACAGCCAGGTGCTGCCAAACCCAGACTGGCGCTTAAAATCCGGTCCGGTATTTGACCTCACCTGGCTGTAAATCAGGCCAGCAGCACATGCTGGGAGGAAAATACCTGTTTTCCCAGACCAAACCTCTCACTGTGTCACAATATACACACAGACACAAGGTACAACTACCTCTATCAAAATATTTATATACTGCAGGAATAACCCAAATATGGAGGTGCAGGCCAATAGATCCAGCAACAAATCCACCTGACTTCTCCACAACGCAACTGATGGTCCCAACCCCATTTATAAGGCAAGAAATCCCACTTATTAAACCTGACAGGGCACACCTGTGAAGTGAAAACCATTTTAGGTGACTACCTCTTGAAGCTCATCAAGAGAATGCCAAGAGTGTGCAAAGCAGTAATCAAAGCAAAAGGTGGCTACATTAAAGAACCTAGAATATGACATATTTTCAGTTGTTTCACACTTTTTTGTTATGTATATAATTCCACATGTGTTAATTCATAGTTTTGATGCCTTCAGTGTGAATCTACAATTTTAATAGTCATGAAAATAAAGAAAACTCTTTGAATGAGAAGGTGTGTCCAAACTTTTGGTCTGTACTGTATATATAATATATTGTAATGATCGTTTACTCTTAGGGGGTTTCCATCACAGATTACTTTACCAGACAAGGGTAGAATCTCCGAACTCGTGCTTTATTCCGGACACTTCAGAAAAAACAGGTAATGAAGTTGCAGCTTCAACTCATCATGTGTGACATCCACACAAAATAATAAACACTTGTCCGTCTAGGCTCTAACTAAAACATATGACGTGTCTCTCTGACTCACCTACACATCACAGTTCACACACTGTCTGAGGTGCGACTTTCTCAGCCCAATAGTCCCGCAGCCTCCAGGCCTTTGGGGGATTGTGGTCCAGCATTGCCGACTCTGGCCTTGTGATCCTTGTGCCGCAGGCGTCACTGCGTCCCCCAAGCTCCAAGCTATCTCCAAACATTTCCATTTGACAATCCCGTGAAAAACAAGAAGTTTGAAGCCATGTTGGTGTAGATATTAGCACTATAGAGGCTTTGAAGCTTGAAAGGAAGTAGCTTCTTGGAGCACACCGCTTGTGTTACTGATTGAATGACCGACCGCACACAATGGTTACACAGAATAATTTGGCTGGAGGTATGCTTTCAATCAAGTAGGATTCAATAATGTTATATAAAAGCAATATTCCAGTGAAAAATGCAGATTTTTTTAAAGGCCCAGTGATGCGCACATACAGTGGGATGCGAAAGTTTGGGCAACCTTGTTAATCGTCATGATTTTCCTGTATAAATCGTTGGTTGTTATGATAAAAAATGTCAGTTAAATATATCATATAGGAGACACACAGAGTGATAGTTGAGAAGTGAAATAAAGTTTATTGGATTTACACAAAGTGTGCTATAATTGTTTAAACAAAATTAGGCAGGTGCATAAATTTGGGCACTGTTGTCATTTTATTGATTCCAAAACCTTTAGAACTAATTATTGGAACTAAAATTGGCTTGGTAAGCTCAGTGACCCCTGACCTACATACACAGGTGAATCCAATTATGAGAAAGAGTATTTAAGGCTACTTTCACACTAGCGTTCGGGGCTCCGCTTGGGAGTTCCGTTTGAAGGCTCTCACAAGCGGCCCCGAACGCATCCGTCCAGCCCTAATGCATTCTGAGTGGATGCGGATCCGCTCAGAATGCATCAGTCTGGCAGCGTTTGGGATCCGCTCCACTCAGCAGTCGGACACCCGAACGCAGTTTGCAGTGTTCAGATGTCCGCCTGGCCGTGCAGAGGCAAACGGATTCGTCCAGACCAACAAAGGAAGTCAATGGGGGCGGATCCGTTTGAAGGTGACACAATATGGTGCAATTTTCAAACGGATCCGTCCCCCATTGACTTTCAATGTAAAGTCTGGACGGATCCGTCTGCGGCTACTTTCACACTTAGAATTTATTTTACAATATAATGCAGACGGATCCATTCTGAACGGACCCATTGTCTGCATTATATGAGCGGATCCGTCTCAGACGGATCCGCTCTGAACGCAAATGTGAAAGTAGCCTAAGGGGGTCAATTGTAAGTTTCCCTCCTCTTTTAATTTTCTCTGAAGAGTAGTAACATGGGGGTCTCAAAACAACTCTCAAATGACCTGAAGACAAAGATTGTTCACCATCATGGCTTAGGGGAAGGATACAGAAAGCTGTCTCAGAGATTTCAGCTGTCGGTTTCCACAGTTAGGAACATATTGAGGAAATGGAAGACCACAGGCTCAGTTCAAGTTAAGGCTCGAAGTGGCAGACCAAGAAAAATCTCGGATAGACAGAAGCGACGAAGGGTGAGAACAGTCAGAGTCAACCCACAGACCAGCACCAAAGACCTACAACATCTTGCTGCAGATGGAGTCCCTGTGCATCGTTCAACCATTCGGTGCACTTTACACAAGGAGATGCTGTATGCGAGAGTGATGCAGAGGAAGCCTTTTCTCAGCTTGAGGTGGGCTAAAGCACATTCGGACAAGCCAGCTTCATTTTGGAATAAGGTGCTGTGGATTGATGAAACTAAAATTGAGTTATTTGGCCATAACAAGGGGCGTTATGTATGGAGGAAAAAGAACACAGCATTCCAAGAAAAACACCTGCTACCTACAGTAAAATATGGTGGTGGTTCCATCATGCTGTGGGGCTGTGTGGCCAGTGTAGGGACTGGGAATCTTGTCAAAGTTGAGGGACGCATGGATTCCACTCAGTATCAGCAGATTCTGGAGACCAATGTCCAGGAATCAGTGACAAAGCTGAAGCTGCGCCGGGGCTGGATCTTTCAACAAGACAACGACCCTAAACACTGCTCAAAATCCACTAAGGCATTTATGCAGAGGAACAAGTACAACGTTCTGGAATGGCCATCTCAGTCCCCAGACCTGAATATAATTGAAAATCTGTGGTGTGACTTAAAGGGAACCTGTCACCAGTTTTATGGTGTCCTAACTAAGGGCAACATAAATAAGTGACTGATTCGCTTATCAAAATGCTGGGTCACTTTTTTTAATTGAACCAGTCAATCTGCCAACATCTTGTATTGAAAAGCTCCAGCTGATAATGATGAGTCATGAATATTCATGAGCTCCTGACTCTCCCCGCCTACCTGCTGCTGAATGACAGTTTGTTGCCATAGGAATCAGCAGCAGGTGGGCAGGCGAGTGGCTATAGCTCTGAATTAAATATACGCTGGACTCGATGACCTCAAGCCGGACTCGAAACAGCTCATTAGCATGTGGCATCTTTGTGTGTATATTATAAGGTAACCATCTGTCACACCAGTAAGTGAATACATCTAAGGCACTTTTTAGTAGTTAATGATTGTATATAATTAGTTAGATTATAATCAAATATCCATATGACAGGTTCCCTTTAAAGAGAGCTGTTCCTGCTCGGAAACCATCAAACCTGAATGAACTAAAGATGTTTTGTAAAGAGGAATGGTCCAAAATACCTTCAACCAGAATCTAGACTCTCATTGGAACCTACAGGAAGCGTTTAGAGGCTGTAATTTCTGCAAAAGGAGGATCTACTAAATATTGGTTTCATTTCTAATTTTGTTTAAACAATTATAGCACACTTTCTGTAAATCCAATAAACTTCATTTCACTTCTCAAATATCACTGTGTGTGTCTCCTATATGATATATTTAACTGACACTTTTTTATTGTAACAACCAACGATTTATACAGGAAAATCATGACGATTAACAAGGTTGCCCAAACTTTCGCATCCCACTGTATAAGTGTGGAGGTCCAGGTATGGTGTCAGGTTTTGCAATCTGGCACAGAAGAACCTGGAGCTTCTTTAGACGTCTCATTATTAGATATCTCCACTGCCTCCAGTGAGGCTCCTCTGTGTTCTCAACGAGAGGTGGCCATGTTGCCATGGCAACCATCACACAGCTATGATGACACTGGTCTAAGCATCCAGTTGCCATGGGAACCCACAGATTAGGGCCTTCTGACCTTTGCATAAGTTGTTGTTTGATCGTGCAGTTCTGAGTCACGGCTCTGCCACACTCTGGCTTCAAAATCGCTGCGGCGTTCCACTGTAAAACAGTAATTTCTGTAATGACTGCAACCTGGGGATCAACTAATAAAAGTGAAACTATCAGGGGGTGTGTGAGCTAAAGACAGCATGTTATAGGACAGAAGGATCTGAGCAGATTGATGTATAGTTTTATGGGAAAATATTCAGTAAAACGTATAATTTATACATTTAAATCTTTGCTCATTCTGGACTTTGAAGTCAAGTAGGCGGTCCTATCAGTGATTGACAGCATTCCTTTCATGACTCTGAATGCAGACATAGCTGTCAATCACTAATAGGACCACACCACCTCCTTGACTTCAAAGCCCAGAATAAGCAGGAATTTTAATGTATAAATTACAAGTTTTAATGAACCATTGCTCACAAAACTGTACATCAATCTGCTCAGTTGCTCCTACTCTGAAGAGTGCTGACTGCAGACTACTTTGCATTTCCTATGACAGATTCCCTTTAAGTCCAGCCTCCATAACAAGGGCCCTGTTGAATAACAGGAGGATCTCCTGGACTCCACACATCTCCGTAGTCAACACAAAAAACAATTGCATTGCCAATGTTTCACTTTTCAAGGTAGCTTACCTAACACTGCCATACATTCCAACTTTTCAAAAGCTCAAAGATGAACGTGCACCATTTTCTACACTAAACTCCAACCCTAACTCCACTTATTAATACACACCTAATACCGACCTATTAATTCACACCCAATCCCAACCTGTTCCCTTTGTGCCCCCACACAGCAGTTATGTCCCATTATTCCCCCACACAGTAGAATGCCCCCTTAGTGCCCTATTACAATGGTGCTGCCCCATTAGTGCTCCCTTACAAGGATATAGCCCTATTAGTGCCCACTTACAATAATGCTTCCCTCACAATAGTGAAACTCTTTAATTTAAAGTGATACAGTTTAAATTGGGACATACTGCAGCCCCCCGGGATAACGGACAAAATCCAGGACCGGATCCAGGAAAGTTGAGCAGTATGCGCTCCCTTTCAATGGGCTGGTTTCCCACCCTCTTGTACTGCATTTCCTTTCAAGATGCGAGTCCTGCACAGGATATTACCATCTGGGCCCTCTCTCTCCAAGGGTCCACAGCACAGAAATCTGTAAGATAATGGAACGTTCATTTGTGTAGCTGTAAGAGTTCAGAAAATATTTACAAAAATGAAAGAAAGAAGTGTCTGGAGAGGTATAATTAATGTATTTAGTGCAGAGCTGGAAAGGAGATGGCTGTTAATTAAGTGGTGATCCATTCAGTTCTAATTAAATCTGCCATTAGGCTTTAAGTATCTGTTCTTTCCTAAACATTTAACAGCTTTATTAATAGCAATGTGATTGCATGCTAGCTTACATGACTTACATAACCAAACCAGATTTCATGGAAACCAGACATGAGCCTCACAAAAACTAGATACCTTTTGAAACTAAGTGGAATATAAAATGTGCGGCGAACCCGGGAGGTGAGGGGGAGAGGACGGGAGTGGAAGTGGTTGCGAGAGTGGTGGTAGTAGTATTGACGGTGGCAGCCTATGCTGTGCAGTGAATGGAGGGGCACACATTCTCTTTCCCTCAGCGCAAACCCAGGTTTGGGATCTCCTTCTTGGCAATAGGTGGGGTGCCCTTGGTGTTGCTGAGATGTGGGATGCAAGTCAGGGAAATTTCTGGATAAAAGTCAAGCCAACTGGGGGAAACAGGCCAGGCGTTCCTTCTGAGTCCCTTTCAACATAAACAGAGCTATCTTCCCAATCTGGCCAAAGGGTGAAATTTCTCTCAATAAATTCTTTCAATATGGTACTAAAGTTCCTAGCTATGGGGTGTAGTCCTTTAACAGGCTGGCAGCCTGTCTCCCTCTTGTATATGTCTAGAACCTTGATGTGAAGTCCAGAACCTTATGAGTGTTCCCTTCACAGGCTTGTCTCTATCAAACTCCCTTACAACCTGTTTTCTGTTCCTTTTGGTCCTCTTTAGTGGACTGCTCCAAATGTCCCAGTGCTGCTTTTGCTTTCAGTTCCTACAAAAATGCAAATGTAAGTCTGTAAATCTTCTGTCAGTCTTGATTATGAGCAAGTTATATATAAGGTGCCCAGGCATGGACTGGGCATTCAGGCCATTCACTATACCAGGAGAAACCCTGGTGGGGTCCAGGTCTGCCTCAGGCAGTGCTCCAATGGGACTGCAGGGGGCCGCAATTCAGTCTCTAGATCTGCACTCCTGCACAGCCCTGCAGACGTCTGGGGGTAGTATTGTACATTGTGTTTTTGCTACAAATCACATCAAAATGTGACAAAACCGCAATATAGAATGATCCTTACAAACTGCTTGCAGACTTGATCCTCTCGTGGCTTAGAGGCCTGGAAAAAGGTCACATCACCGCAAAACATGACCTTACCACAGATCTTATCCTGACGTTTCAGGAACATGACGCTCCAGACAGGAGAAGTGTCCTGTATATGTCCTGTGCACTGTAATAGATACAGTATATTACACTCCCCTGTCCTGTATATGACATTGTACAACAACATTTAGATCTGTTTCATATTTGTGGTAAACAGATCCGACAGGCTGTTCTGTGCTGGGCGCTGCTGAGATACCATCCAGCACCAATCACTATAATTGGGACTGGTAGAGATCCAGCCACAACCTGGCAAATATGCAGAGGAACGGCAGTTTTCGTCTGGCTACTTCTCGGCACATTTGCCGGGTAGCGGCAAACTCTCTGCCAGTCCCCATTATAGTGAATGGGTCCGGACGGTATCTCGGCCTCGCACAGTAGCGCCCTGTTTCTGTGGATCTGTTTACTGCAAATGTGAAACAGGCCTTATTCTGTATAAGACACTGCACAAAAACACTTCTCTTGTCCTGTACATATTACATTTCACAGTACCACTCTTCTGCTCTGCATATATCACACTTCACAGTAACACTTCCTCTGTATTGTATATGACACTGCACGGTAACAATTATCCTGTTATGTATAAATTACACTGTACAATACCCTTTCACTTGTCCTGCATATGATACTACACAGTAACACTTCTTCTGTCCTGTATATACTGTACACTACCAGAGAAAGAACACCTGGAAAACTTATTGGGATTGAGCTGAGACAGCAACTCTGGCATGGTAATGGTCATACAGATGCTGGATATCCTCCCATGGTATGTCAAATGGTTGAGCCTGTCAGTGGAGCTGCTGGATACCCTGAAGAACACATAGTGTAGTACGAACAGCATGTGGACGGGTGCTATTTTGTTGGAACATCACATCTCCTGAGTCAAAAAAGGCAGTAGGTCTGGTTGCATGATGTCCTGGACATTAGAGATGGCCTTACAGTTCACCCGGCAGTCGTTTTGCGGCGAAATTTGCGCGTTCGTTATTCGCCGAACATATGGCGATGTCCTCCAGCGCCATATTCTTTTGCATTGCGTCGAACTTTGACCCATGACACACACATCAGGTGGGACAGGACAGCCAATTAAGACGTTTCAGCTCATGGACACACCCCCTACCCTATAAATAAACCCGATCTGGCTGCCATTTTACATTCTGTGTTTTGCCAGTGTAGGGAGAGGTTGATTTTTGGAGCAGGGACAGACTGTTAGGGACACCAAACGCTAGCTAATAGTCACAAAAGTCTTATCAAACGACTGGTATAGGTGTTGTATCGATAGGTGTGATATACTGAGGGGTGTGATATACTTATACTTTCTAACATATAAAGTATATTATAGTGCATTTGTATTGTGCAGCAGTTGTGTGCGGTTCTGCTACGATACCGCAGCTATATAGAGGTACAAGTGCTATTGGAACAACTATTTGCAACGGGTGTGATATACCTGTTGCCCTCCAAAAAAAATGAGGGGTGCAATATACCTGCTTCCTCAAAATACTGATTAAGGGGATTGATATACCTGCATCCACTAAATACTGATTGAGGCCTGCTATATACCTGCTTCCTCAAAATACTGTTTAAGTGGCTTGATATACCTGCTTCCACAAAATACAGATTGAGGAGTGCGATACACCTGCTTCCACCAAATATTGATTACAGGGTTCTATATACCTGCTTCCACAAAATACCGATTAAGCGGTTTGATATACCTGCTTCCACTAAATACTGATTGAGGCCTAGTGATGGACGAACATTGGCCGGGGCGGCTCAAATGTTCGCGAACCGTGTGTGCCCCGAAAAACTTGAATGTCAGGCAAACCTAAAAAACCTTGAGGTTATATTTGCAGCCACCAAATAATTACTAGAAGTGTACAAATAGTCCCACAACAAGGACAGTGACATACCAGATGTATTATTCGAATTAGTGATCTCCATTCATAATTTTTTTTCAATGCAGAATATCGGCAATGTAATTTTCGCGTATGCGCAAGCGCAAAATAGGCGCAGCCTACTACAGCAACTGGTGTCCACCAGACCGAAGTTGGATGCGATCAGAAAAGGAAGAACTTCTCACTGTAAGTAATTTGACATTAAAGCAGTGTATTTGATTACATTTCACAAGCATATTAGAACAATCTGTATATGCAGATTCAGTGTTTAAAAAAAAAAACGCCATTGCGAAAATCCCTAATGATGCGATTTTCATTTTTATTTTATCAGGGGGAGAAAAACTGAACTGGATTGCACATTCACAATGCTATGCTTTGATCTAATTAAACTCGCTTCTCAGCGCTATATTAAAGTGTACAGACCCCCATACTTCATGCTGTACAAGAGGCATTAGTGTACATTTTGATCAAAAGGCAAAAGCCCACTCACCACGCCAAGGTCGCCTCTTTGAGTGGGACCTACTTTGACAAAAGGGCGCAGCGACAATGCGGTGACAAAGCGGCACTGCCCTAAGTAGGCGGCAGGACCCAGGAGTCAAACAGCACCTCTGCTGTCTGACAATTCCACCCATGGCACTAGGTCCCACCAACCCACCAGCACAGCGCCACAAAAACACAGCATGTCCATTGCTATCAGGAGCTACAGGTCAATGACCACTTATATGCAGAGTTCTGTGATTAAAACCACCTGTGCCGAATGGGAGGAGTGCTGATACCAGTAGTAAAGAAGAAAGATTCAAATAATTATCAGGGGGAGAAAAACAGAACGGGATCGCACATCCACAATGCTATGCTTTGATCTAATTAAACTCGCTTCTCAGCACTATATTAAAGTGTACAGCCCCCCATACATGTTTCTGTTTGACTTCTGGGTCCCGCCGCCTACCTGGACAGTGCCGCTTCGTCACTGCATTGTGCTGTGCCTTTTTGTCAGAGTAGGTCCCACTCAAAGAGGCGACCTTGGCGTGGTGAGTGGGCTTATGCCTTTTGATCAAAATGTACACTAATGCCTCTTGTACAGCATGAAGTATGGGGGGCTGTACACTTAAATATAGCGCTGAGAAGTGAGTTGAATTAGATCAAAGCATAGCATTGTGGATGTGTGATCCAGTTCAGTTTTTCTCCCCCTGATATGTTCATTTTTATTTATTTTTTTCATGGTACACACACCTTCACATTTTATAAGGTCTCATGAGATATTAGTGATTGGTGCACTAACTATTGTTGTGAGAACTTGCCAGTACAGGCTCCAAAAATTAGCTAATAGGCATTCACCTGACACCACACAACTTTGTACGATTCTGTGGCTGGAGGGACATTAAGCAGTCACAGGATAAAAATTTAACTGTTGGCCAGTACAGGCTGCAAAAATTAGGCATTCAACGAACATCAAAGGCCTTTATGCCGCTGTATTTACCTAAGACAGGGACCATAATTTGTTCTGGGTAGTGGCGGATATTTATGGGCTGTCATGAGGAAATTAAATCAAACGTGGTCAACTCGTCACATGTGTTGAATTCCTCCGAGATCCATACCTCATTTATTTTTAGAAATGTGAGGTAGTCCATACTGTCATGAGCTAGGTGAGTGCGCTTATCGGTCACGATCCCCCCCTGCTGCACTGAACGTCCTTTTGGACAGGACACTGGACGAGGGGCAAGCCAAGAGTTTCATGGTAAATTGTGCCAGCTCTGGCCACAGATCAAGCCTGCACACCCAAAAGTTCAGGGGTTCATCGCTTCTCAGAGCGTCCACATCGGGTCGGTCTAGGCGTTCCCTGAGGCTGAATACGAAGGACGGCTGTCGATGGGTTGGCTGCAAAAATGATCTCATATCTGAAGTGACCAAAACATCTTTAAACTGGCCTGTTTCTCTGAGTGGAAATTCCTCTGCCAGCGCCCGCAAAAGCAGAATGCAGCATTTCTCGAAGTAAGGCCTGGAATTGCTGCACAGCCCTCTGTTATGGTGGTAGCCATTTTGTGTTTGTACCAGGGGTCTAAGTACGTTGCCACCCAGTACTGGTCCTTGCCCTTTATGCTTTTTATATGGGGGTCCCTATTCAAACACTGTAGCATGAAGTCCCCCATTTGCACTAAACTGGAAGTGGTAGAGTGGCCTGGCTTCTGCTCATCATCCAGGATAATGTCGTCCTTGTTCTCCTCCCCCTAGCCACGGACAACACCAGGGATCCCAGAAAATGTTAAAGCATGCTCTTCTTGCTCCTCCTCCGCCCTGGCACCATCCTACTCTGACTCCTCTTCAGACTCCTGTTGTTGACTTGTCTCAGATGGAGTAACCCCCCTGGGAATTCGTCCAGCATTGCGACTTCCTCATCTTCCTGCTAATGCTCCTCGACGGCTTGATCAATGATGCAATGCAATGCACGCTCCAGAAAGAAGGCGTAAGGTACGATGTCACTGATGGCGCCCTGGCTGCGACTGACCAGTTTGATGATCTTATCAAATGGCCGCAGAAGTCTACATGCGTCGCGCATGAGCAGCCACTGGTGCGGTGAAAAGAAACTAAGCTCCCTAGAACCTGTCCTGCCACAGAGTTCGTACAGGTAGTCGTTAACTGCACGTTTCTGCTGGAGCGGCCTATCAAGCATATACAAGGTTGAGTTCCATCGCGTCAGACATCTGACGGGCAAATGGTGTCGCCGCTGAATGTCAGCAAGGTGAGCCATGGACGTGTAAGATCTTCTAAAATGGACAGAGATTTTCCTGGCCTGCCGCAAGATGTCCTGGACCTTGCCAGGCAGAAGGTGAGTATCTGAAAGGTGAATATCTCAAATATACCAAAATCGTTAGACGGAGAGTACCGAAATTAATTACCTGTTAAAAAACAATGACGCAAAATTAATAAATCTGTTAAAAACATATTACGTCACAGGTTTTGAAGCCAGGTCGGAAAATCACCACTGAGTCGCACAGGCACGCATAAGATCACAGGATACATTGCCTAAAGCAGGCATGCTCAACCTGCGGCCCTCCAGCTGTTGCAAAACTACAACTCCCATCATTCCTGGACAGCCTACAGCTATTAGCCTACAGAAGGGCATGGTGGGAGTTGTAGTTTTACAACAGCTGGAGGGCCGCAGGTTGAGCATCCCTGGCCTAAAGGAATGGGGCAAAACTGTTGCCTTCATTTAAACCAGACGGTGTCACGGTATTGAGGATGAAGATCCACTTTGTCTCCTCTTCACCTAATATTTTTTTCCAATTACCTCCTCTAGGAGAGATCAAAACCCGATCTATACCCCTAAATCGCAGGAGAGATCCCTCAGAATAGTGTTTCTCCTTAAAGTGTCTCGCCAGGGTCTGTAATTGTGTAACATCTTCCTGTTCTTTGGCCTACTCAATCGATAATATGTGTTCCCTGATCCGCCTATCGACGCCATCCCAACATAGACGAGGTTACATGGGCACTGGGCCCAATAAATCACACCCACAGTACATTTGATAGAGTGTGTAATTCTATACTCCCTAGCCCATGTAGAGTTCCAAAAGTTTGCCGCTCTGTCCATGTTGGCACAGGCTACACATTTTCTGCACTCCTTGCTGCCCCAAGGGGCTCCCTTTGTTCCAAAGAGCCCAGGTTCCTTCCGAACATAGTGGCTTTGAACCAAAAGATCCCTAAGATTTCTGGCTCTCCGGTAGGTTATTGATGGATGAAGGGAGATTATTTGTTGCAATTGGGGATCTATTCTTAATATTTCCCAATATTTGGCATAAGCTTAATTTCATTTATTTTTACAGAGGATTTATTTCTGATAAGGAAAATGGATTTTTGATCACGGTATCATTCCTTGTTATATCACGTGGATGCAGTTTTTGTGGGAAGTTGAGGCGGGCGACGACCCGAGTCGGAAGAGCACCATTCAGTTGAAGGCACAGTTAAAAAATACATTGCACAGAAGGATGAAACTATGGTGGAATAAGGCCACCTTGGAAAAATACTTCTTTAAAGGATTAATTTAATACCGAGAGGGCTGCGGGTTCAAACATTCCCATTCTATGGAAGGGGAGATGAGGAGTTCTGTGTCAAATGGGAGGCAGCCTGCGGTTTTTGCTAGGCTGCTCTGATGCGCCTCATAATTGAATTGAATACAAAACTATGTCCCAGTTGGAATTGGACATCACCGGATTGGAAAAACAACTATCCCAGAAATGAACATCAGTTGAGTTAGAGGGATTTAAGAAGGAGATGGATGATGCCTGGGAGAGACAGATAAAAACTGTAAAAATGAAAAAGTTCCAACGGGACTTGCAGGATATGAAGAACAACAAAGTGTATCGTTGGAGAAACAATACACATGGAGGAAGGATGCGCCCCACGTCTATCTCCTCAGTGACGTCAATGAGTGAGGAAGGGAGCATATCTGGACAAGGACCACAGAGATATCCCAAAAGATTCAGCAAACGTAAGATGGGAGATGTACAACAACCTGTAGGACAGAGACGTCAGGAAGGCAGCCAACAGTTACAGGTAATTAACCTCTCTAACCATATTCTCACAGAAGATCAGAGGTCAATATTGGGGAAGGGGCTGTCCTTCTCAACAACATGCATTTTTGATTATTTTTCCACAGTGAAAGAGTTGCATCTTTTCACTAGACGGTTGATTTTTTAGAAACTTTTTAGCTGTAGAATGGACCCTAATTTTACCACCCAATCTGAACAAGATGCATTGGCTACACTTACTGCACTATTGGAGGAGCAAGTTGAATTTGAACAGTTGGCTGAGTTCCCTAAACATTTGATCCCCAAATCTAAGAAATTTCCACCCTTGTCCCTTTATCCCAATTTTGATCTTTTAGTTCAAGTGGTGGTTGGAGAACTATCTAAGATCCCCAACCAAGGTGGTAGGGACAATTGCACAATAGGGGAGAGAGCGGCACTTAAAGAGATGGAGGGGTAGAGGGACATTGTGATCAAACCAACAGATAAGGGTGGAAACATTGTTATTTGGGCCACAGTCATGTATGAAAAAGAGGCCCGGAGACAATTAAATAAAAATGAATGTTATAAGAAATTAACCTTCAACCCTCTGATTAAATTTGAACACGAACTTAAAGGAATTCTTCAATATGAGGTTGAGGAAGGCATTATCTTATCAAAACAATGTTCCCACCTTCTGCTGGATTTTCCGGTAATCCCCACACTTTATTTTCTTCCTAAGGTTCACAAGAACTTGTTGAGCCCACCCTGGAGACCAATAGTCTCAGGAATAATGGTCTGAATAATGTTATCTGCGAGTATGTAGAACACTTTTTACATCCATTGGTGGAAGGTCCTTCCTCATATCTTAAAGACACAATGGATGTACTGAAGAACGTGGAGGATATCCACTTGGAATCAGACATGTTGGCTACTGTCGGGTATTAATTTCATCTAAGATATGAAATCATAAAAAAAATTATGATTTAATATTTTTATGAAATATGGAAAATGAAAAATGAAAAATTTAATTGGCGGACATATAAACACCAGTTCTTTTATTGATGAGATCTAAAGTTAATTTGTGCAGCTAATGAAACAGGGTGCAATTAATTATACAAAATATAATTTATTATAAATACAAGCAGAAAACATGGCATACAAATGAATACAAAGATAATATCAAAATTGACCATAAGATGGTGCTCCACCGTTTACAGGCTGACTTAAGTACAATATAATACTACTTCCTTTTATCAAATTATTACCGATTAATATACTGGTAATCAAAATATTATAATGCAACAACAACAACAAAAAAAACAATAGAAATGAATCTGTGGAAAATCCCTTATGCTCAATCAGAGAATATGGCAGTAAGAGACACCTTATGAATACGCCCGTTGACCTAACTACGGATAATAAAATCCGATCAGAGATTTTACTCTGATAGCAATATTACAGAAATTCTAATGATGTGCACGTTCATTAAAATTTCCCATAAAATTATTGTTTTAACACTATAGACCCACTAATAATGGGGTCTCAACTATATGCCAATTGGAGCGATTTATAATTACTGCAAGTAAAATAGATCATACATTACCCCTGGCTTTGGGATAAAGAGCTTTTAGAAGGGACCCAGCTTTCCAAGATTCAGATCTATCCCGTCCTGTGGTATGTTCCTGGTGTGTGAAGTGATGCTGATGTATCAATTCCCAAGTGTTCTCCCTGAAGAAGTTCCAAGTGATGTTTGGCTCCAGTCCTCTTTGTCTCAAGTGATTTTTCAAGTGATCTTAGTTCTTTTGCATCTCCAAAAACTGCCTTAGATATCCTCATCCTTATCTATGCCCATCCCCTCTTGGATTAGGGATTTCCAATTAGATAAGGTGGGTGTTACGTATGGTAATCATGGAGATGATGTCATTTAATTGGCATTCCTTTTGCCCATCTACCACTTGATGGCACTGTTGTATCATATAGCAATTTTTAGAATTAACATATATATCCGGCTTTATTACACCTCTTAACCTTTGGTCTCTCCCAACTTAAATCAATTAGGAGGCATTCTCTCTGACACTTTAGGATCACTTTCCCAGACATCACGGATCCATTTTGACAGTCAACAGACCATCTTATTTATGGTCAGATAAGAGAACCATAAACTTCTAGTTTTTGCCCTGGTTTGTATACACCTAATTGTCACAGCTATTCGAGTAATGATGTTTGAAATACCATCAGTTCCTCTGAATAGATCCTTCTTTTAAGAACATACAACTTAGCTCTCTATATTCTCTCAGTGAGATACAATACAAAAAAATACATTATTAATCGGTTATAATATATTAATATTGCTTATTATATATGAATCATTAACAAGTTCAAACGCTAAATAAATGCACACAGGAATATATATATATATATATATACGAAAAGATACCCATTCCACACCAGATGTGTTTTATAGATGTCTCTTATCAGATCTGGCTTAGCTATACAACACCCATTGTTCCTCAGACTGATATGTTTAGAGAAACCAGTGTTTTTAAGCAATAACCTCTCTTGACCCCGGTATTTGAGACAGTTTATGTGAGACCCATTACATTCTCTTAAGATACCACATCTGTTGGCAATAACTTTTAAAACAATATACATTGTGTGCCAGTGACCATCATGATCTTCTCTGGCTTATTCCAACAGAGAGTTTGGCCTCTTAAAGGTAATGTGAATCTCCATTTTGGTTCTAATATTGTCAGACCTTAATGTGCAGATATAAATATGCCCGACAAATCCCCCTTCATTCCAAAATATTCCATAAAATGTGAATGCATTTGGAATGTAATAAAGGGCTTTTCATATATTTTCTTTGTGATTCACTGAGCGTAGGCTTTGCTTGTGATGTTTTAACCATAGCTTGGCCACAGTTTTTCTAGAGAACCTTATTTAACGCATGACTTGGATGGGACACAAACTCAAACATTCTATAGATCCTGCAAAACAGGATATAAGTTCGATAAAGGTTTGTTTTGATTCTCCATCTCCACATGAATGTTTAATAGGTTCCTTTTCAATGAACCAACTTCAAGTTCCAATGTCTTGATAGAGATGGAATCGGTAACTGTCACACCGGTAGTAATAACAGTGCCCACTATGCCAAAAATTATGGCGGCTACGATTGCAAAAACATGAATCGCTTTGGTCTGTAGAAAACTGTTCTCTTGTCAAGGTGTTCCTTGCTTGCTTCAGGATCTGCGTAATCCGTTCTTGGAAATATCCGATGTGCATCTGGTACCAGGATTGGTGCTCCGGCGACAGGATCTCAGACACGTTGAGTTGTTTTCCGACGAAGACACGAGGATCCAGGCTGATGTAGATCTTCTGGGATAATATCCTCTTGTTCGTTAATATGAACCCCGCGGTGTCCCGTAGCATGATTCCGGATGAAGGACCTGGCACGGCAATCGGCTCAGCATGGAACTCCTTCCCCAAGATCAGGATGACGTAGATAATGGCAATCATCTTTGATGACATCTTACGCCTATAAAATATTGTATGACATATATGAGTACATACACTTTTCAACTTTATCCTGCAAGAAGAGTTACTAATACCATATACCTCTGATTGGCATAAGTTCTTTTCTTGGACAGAGTAAGTTCTGGTTTCAGAGGTGAGTTAGGAGACATTTTGTTACAGAGGAAACATACATGAGGATGGGTTAGTATGAGTTAAAGATGTTCAATAACAGATAACACTTTTTAGTTCATACGATACCAATCCTTATTTCCGTCTTTAGCTGGAACCATAAAGTCTCTTCACCTCTTTTCATCCAACTCCTTCAATCTCTCAAAGTCGCGCACTAGGGTGACAAACACGTAGCTGATTAATGTGCACCCATTTTTCAATAAACTCATCCCCCTTAGGGATTTTGATCTTGTAGACCACTGGAGATAATTTGTCAGTGATGACATAGGGACCTTTCCAGGAAGGTAGGAATTTTCTCTCCTTCACTTGATCCCGAGCGAAATTATAGAGATATACCCGATCGGAAATTTGATACTCCTTCTGTGTAGTCTTCAGATCGTAGTATGTCTTAGCACTCATTGCGGCTTTCTCTATATTCTTCTGTGCGAACGCAAAAGCATGCTGAAGGTGCTTGCGTAAATTTTCCACATACTGATGCGATGTTGTAGCATTGATCAAGTTATGGTCCGTTGTTCTGTAAAGTAAATGCTGGGGTAACACCATCTTCCTTCCCGTGATCATCTCGAAGGGAGAAAGCTTAGTTGCTGCGCTTGGGGTGGCTCTGATGGCCATAAGCACCAAAGGCAACTTGACATCCCAGTCCTTACCAGATTTATTGACAAACTTTTTCAGGATGTTTACAATGGACTGGTTGTAACGTTCTACTCCACCACTAGAGGCTGGTCGATAAGCTATATGTAGCTTCCTCTTTACCCCCAGGATTTCCCACATCTTTGTAATCACCTCACTGGTGAAGTGACTTCCACGATCGGATTCAATGCGCTGGGGAAGACCAAATCTAGAAAATACGTGGTTAATGAGCAGAGATGCACATACGCTTGAACTGCATGTTTTGCAGGGCAAACATTCCACCCATTTGGTGAACAGACAAGTTACGGTTAACATATACTTGTTTCCTTTTGATGAGGTTGTTACTGGTCCAATGAAGTCAATTTGGATGTCTGACCATGGCATGGACATCCCCCTTTTCATCAGCGGTGCCCGATGAGTGGGTCCTTGTGGCTGGAATTGAGGGCAGATTAGACATCCGTGACAATATGTTCGCACATCTTGTAACATATGTGGCCAGTAAGTGTAGTCCCGTAGTAACTCGTACGTTATTTTCTCACCTCGATGACCAGCGGTTGGGGCATCATGTGCATGTTGCAACATCATACCCATTGTGTGATACCGTTCTTCGAGGTCCTTATCAGTAATCCATCCTGTAATGAGAATTGGGACTTACCTTTCATCAAAATTCGTAACTCCTCGTTATCCATACAGTCTTCCGTGGTTATGGGACAGTTGTGTGGATCCTCAATGTACTTATAAAAGAGACCAATAATCGGATCCCCCTTTTGGCTCGCAATGAGATCTTCACTAGGGGAATCTTGGCTCCACTGTGCCACATTGGCTTCAGCTCCCTTTTGGGCCTGACTCCTTGTCATAGCATCTACTTGGACAGTTCCCATGAGGTCATCAACGTCAAAGACTTCTCCGTCAATAGCTGCTTGCTTGGCAAGGGAATCTGCTAGGTCATTCCCCTCTTTATCCATGCCTGGATACTTTGAATGACCTCTTACCTTCTTCCAATAAATGATAAGACTGTGGACGGTAACCATCTCATCAATTTTACAAAACATCTTACCATGCTTTACTGGCTTGTTATTGCTTCTCATCATGTCGGATCTTTTCCATCCGGGAAAGTACTCCACAAAGCTGTTACGAATATAATCAGAATCTGTGATGATTACAAACTCCTTAATATCATATTCAATAGCCATTTGTACGGCTTTGTACACAGCAGTAAGCTCTGCAACCTGGCTGCTTTTAGAACCAATTTTGTATCCAACGGATACATCTAGGAATGTATTATTCCACACGACTCCAATACCTGCAACCAATGTACGTTCGGATCCTTCATCGGCATGGAAGGAACAGCCGTCTACATACACACATGGTAATGATTTGCAGTACTCCTCTTCATGAGATTTATATGGTGATGATGATTGTTCCTCCAGGAAATCATTTTCCGTTGTCTCACCTTTACGTTCCGTATTGGTACAGTCATGGAGTTCTGCTAATCCCTGAGCAACTGGGTTCTTATTATTTTGTTTGTACCTGATCTCCAATGGCCATCCCATTAAGGACATTGTCCAGGCGGTTATCCTGCTGTTTGACAAGTTTCCATCTCTTATACGATCACTCTGCAAGTATTGCAGTGGCTGGTGTGCGGTCTCCACAATGATCCTTTCGCCTTGGATAAAACTCCTAAAATATTGCAAAGCCCATACAGTTGACAATAATGCTTTTTCACAGCTATTGAATTTTACCTCTACCGGTGACAATGACTTGCTGGCATAGGCGATGATCTTGTTTCGGTTTTCCTGTTTTTGGAAAAGAACTGCACTTATGCTTTTATCAGTGAAACCTGTTTCCACGAAGAAAGGTTTTCCCCCTTCTGGATAAGCAAGGCATGGAGCCTGGATAAGTTTGGCCTTGAGCTCAGTTACAGCTTGCTCATGACGCTCGCTCCATTCCCATTTTACTCCTTTCTTTAGCAACTGTAAAAGAGGTTTTGTAATTTCTGCATAATTATCTATGAACTTACGTGAGTAGTTCATCATACCCAGGAATGATCTCAACTCCTTGAGATTTGTAGGAGATTTTGTCTTGGTCACTGCTTCCACCTTCTTTTTCTGTGGGTTAATTCCATCCGCAGTGACTTCATGACCTAGGAAATTAACCTTGGTCCGGCACCATTGAGCCTTCTGCAAAGAAAGTTTTACACCTGCTTTCCTCAGCTGGGTCAGTACATGCCTCAACTCCTGAATATGTTCCTCAAAAGTTGTACTTTTGATCAGGATGTCATCCACATAGGATAAGGTACCTCGTTCAACGGCATCAGGCATTGCCTTATGCATGAACACTGCAAACTCATGGCCCGCATTTATGTACCCGAAGGGCAATCGGGTCCATGCATACTGTCGTTTGCCAAATGTAAAGGCCAGTTTGTACTGATCCCTTTCATCTATCTTAATCGTCCAATATCCTTGTGCACAGTCAAGGGCAGTGAAGATTTTGGATCCTTGTATTTGTGCCAAACTTTGGTCAATATATGGCACGGGCCATCCGGACATATAAACACGTTTGTTCAACTGTCTTAGGTCCGAGCAGAGACGAAATTGACCATTAGGTTTGAGGACTCCAAGTATCGGATGATTGAATGAACTGTGTACTGGACGGATGATACCCCTTTCCTCCAAGTTCTTGACGATTTCCGATAGTGACTCGTAAGCCGCCAGCTGAAGTCGGTATTGTTTGACAAAAACAGGGGGTGCATCGGGATCTGTTTGGATTCTTGTAACGTGTAGGTTTGTTTCCCCACAGTCATAAGAATCCTTGGCAAACATCTCCTGGAACTCTGCGAAGAGCTCCTTTAGCCGTTGACGCTTCGACTCGTCGGAGCATGCGTCAGCCATGGAGATTTGTTCTTCCACCCGCTCCTGAAATTCTGGGAAAATCTCAGGCTGACTTAACTCGTAAGCTTCTTCAAGCTCACTGGTTAAATCATTCTGGGTGTAGCGTACCTTATCCTTTCCTTGCTGGTATGAGTCATACTCTTTTTCATCGATCTCATGGTTGAAAACTAATGATGACTCTTCGATGTGGCATGTGCCTTCTTCAGAACTGAAAGGATAAACAGAGTGTATGTTAAATAACCCCTCAGGGACTGAGGAAAAATGTTGTTCCACTGTTTGTTCCTCTGTCAGGTATTCATCAGGAATTATTCCAATAACATCATTTTGGAATCCAAACGTGTAGTATTCCGATTCCATAGCTAAACCAATTACGGTGTCCTTTTGTAGGGAAATGCTATGGGGAACCATGTTATGAATTACCATGTGTAACTGATCCTGATGGATGTTTATCAGTGGAGTAGGTTTTACCTTTAGGCCGAGTTGCTGCATTCTGTTGGATAAACAGATCAACGCGTCTGCGTTCTTCAGCTTCTGTCCCTTCTTTACTTTAATGGGGAGAAGAAATGGTTTGCATCCTTCAGGAATTTCAACTTTCTCAGCAACCATGATACTTACGGCATAGGGCATCTGTTGTCCCCATCGTAAGGCTTGTTCTTCATCCTGGAACCCCTCTGGGTTTCCCGGCAATCTGGACCATAAGGTGTTATTTACCATGTCAATCTGTATGGCAAATCGGTGCAGAAGGTCATTACCTATATACATTTGATACCGTGGTTCATTTATCGCGGTGAAAGCGTGCTCCGTAGTTTTACTTCCTATGGAGATAGATAAAACACATCTTGCAACAACATTATGACTCTGGAAATCTCCATCCAGATCATGAACCCATTGGTCCTGTGGAGAGGAACTTTTAATCATTTTAGGGTTGGTGATCTGTTTTAAAAGTCCTAGACTTATGTAACTCGCTTCGGATTTCAGATCCAACTTGGCATATTTCACCCGGGCTATATTGTTTACCTGTACAGGAATCAATAAATTGTCATTGACCTTTTCAATCCGTACCATCGATTGAATGTGCCTGGTCAGGTCCACGACTTCGTGATTCCCCCTTTCAAGAGAAATGGTTAATATATCATCATCCAAAGTTACCTTTTTGATTTTGTCCCTCTGGATGGTAATGGTGTGAGCAGCACCATTGATATCTTCCTCGGGCTTACCATTCTTCAGGATTGTGACCTCCGGTATTTGATTGTTCCTGAAATGCACTTCAATAGAGTTAGGTTTCTCTTCAATCACATGACAACTGCGTTGTGCTTGTGTGTTGCAAGAGTATTCATAGGCAATGGGTGCCTTCACCTGAGTCCATACTGCTTCATTAATGAAATCAACTATGGGACTCAATCTTTTTAATAAATCGATTCCTATGATCATCCGATCATATGGAAGATCCACAATCAATGTGGGATGTCTAATTGTCTTCTTGCCAATCTTAAATGTCAACCAGGATGTTCCTTTTACCTGTAAGGCATTTCCACCTACACTTATCAAAGAGCCATCAAATGACCTTAATCGTGGCTTCTTTGATGTTAAATCTGAAATTTGTTTGAAATAGGTGTAAGATAAAATGGTGGCTTGTGATCCAGTATCTATTAATCCTTTGATTGGTCCGATAAGTTCATTTTGTAGATATATGTCCACAAAGTATCGGCCATCCACCTGCAACAAATCACAGAGAAAATTAGGATGTTTACCCATCTGCTGTCTGAGAGGTTGACCTCTCTGCAGCTCCGTGACCTCTGCATTCCTGAGTCTCCCAGGACAAGCTGGAGGAGCAGCGTTAGCCCCCCCCCTTTGGGACAAGCTGTGTGACATCACAAATCACAGCTGGCTTATGGCTAGATGCTGGGACGATGTGATTATACACTGGAACAGACATCTGGTCAACTGAATTGACATCCTTAGACTGCAAGACAAATGACATATTAGACATTTCCCCCCTGGCCCTAATTTCAGGGTCAGGGGTACTGCAAGGAAATAAAGAATTAGGAATCACATCAGATTCTACCACAATCAATTTAATATCCTTACAGTGGCCTGGATTTTGACCCGGCCCAATCTGTTTTATGCTGTTACATTGCTGGGACCGGCAGTTGCCCCTAAAAAAGGATTAGGCTGTTTTTCTGGGGATAACTGGGACAACTTATTTACCATATTGCTCAGCTGGGCCACTTGCTCTACCAGCTGATCAAACCTGTTTGGTTTGGGCACATTTTGGCTTTGTTGGGCACCCTGGTTATTGGTAGGTGACCTACTCCTGGGTGAATTCAAGGATTCCTGCCTATCTTCCCTCTGTTGTCTGGGCCTATTATCCCAACGTCTATAACCCTGATAAACTCGATTGTTATAGGGCCTATATCCCTGGGGACCGTAATTGTAATAGGGACGGTAGTTAGACTTCCCATTACCTGAATTATTCCCCTCTAATCCATTATTATTTAGGGGTTTGGTCTGTTTGGGCGCTCCTACCTGTTGTTGCTGGGCTTGTTGAGAAGGTCCTGTAGATTGAGGGAATCTTCGTGGCTGGCTTTCAAATCCCAAGTTAGGGTTTACCTTAGCTTCAGCTACCTTTTTCTCTGGGGAATTTTTAAACCTTCTCTCACCTGTTGCATGGCACTCACTGATATTATACAGCGTGGTGGCAGCCGTCACCAACCTATCCAAGGGAGCATCAATATCCAGATCTCTGGCTAAGTTAAGTTTGATCTGGGTTGGCATAGCATCATAGAATAACTGCTTGAATTCTTCAGATTCCCAATTTGGGGATCTATATGCCAACCCATAGGCATTTTTGAGGACAGAGAGGAATTCACGGGGACTCTGATTGGGTCTACACGTAAGGCTATATATGTCCCGTTTTGCAGCAGTAGTGGTTCGGTATGGACCGAATTCCAATTTAACCTCATGCAAAACACTTGGCCAATCTAGTACTCCTCTTTCCTTAAAGGATGTAAAATAATGACGATATCTATCATCAAATGCCCATGGAAGGAACCTAATCCGGTCAGCATCAGAGTATAATTTTAAAGAATCCATAGTGGATTCATACAGTTCTAAGTGATTGGCTATCTGAGACGAACCTTTCTTGGAAAATTTGGATACTGTACTATTTAAAAACTTAATTATGCTGGAGGAGCTCTGATCCTTTTCTGAATATTGGGAATTTTTCTTCCTAGAAACCACCTCAGCATACGTTGGTCGCCTGTGATTCTGTGGCAAGGAATAAGTCACACGCTTCCCCACATCACCGTCAGACTCACATGCACTTTCATAACTTTCATGAGACTTATATCGCACAGGTGATTTAACCCTAACCCTAACATGTCTATCCAGGGGAGTATGAGGAGAGACACTTCTAGGGGCTTCCATAATATCAACACCTAGTAAGGTGGTTACAGTTTGGAATGCGCGACCTAATTGGGTTAATGCCTCCTGTTTAATCATGCTAACACTTTCAGGTTGCTGAGTGTTTTGAATGGGGTCTGCTGTAAAAGCATGTGATGGCATGTCTGGATATTGGGGAGTAAGAAATGGAGGGTCAGGAGCAGGAGATCTCACAGTGTTAGATGGATCCCTTTCAGCATTGACTATATTACGGGCTGATTCATCTGTCTGTTTAATTTTGGAATACTGGAGATATAAATCCTCTAAATCATTTTTTGCCTTTTGGTATGCATCAAGGCTGAGACTAAGGTTGTACTCTAAGTCTTTGATCTTCGCTTCTGCGGATTTTAGTTCTGATTCCATTTTGGATACATATATTTTTGTACCCATTATAGACTCATACCTAATTTTAGAAAGAGTACTGACTGCCAACAATGCATACAAAACAGGTGGCAATGCACATAAGAGGTGTTGGTCCCTCTTGGTATTATCATTTGCCAAATCCATATAGGTCAGGTATCTATCAACCATGCCACCTAACTTCCATACATCACAACGTTCTTCAAAGGCTCTCATTTGCAGCTCATTAGTCCATTCATCTATATTTTTATCAATCTTCAAACGGGAATAAACATAATTGATAACCTTAGAGATTATCTTGTCTGGGTCAGAGGGACTATCTGCTAAAACCTGGCCATTACCTGGGTCGCTGTTTGTTACACTCATGATTCTGAATCAATAATCAATAACAATTTGACTTGCCAATAAGGATTAAATAATATTTTCACTAATTGCACAAATTGGTTATAGAAATATCTCAATCAATCCCAGCGGTGCCTCCAGATATGTCGGGTATTAATTTCATCTAAGATATGAAATCATAAAAAAAATTATGATTTAATATTTTTATGAAATATGGAAAATGAAAAATGAAAAATTTAATTGGCGGACATATAAACGCCAGTTCTTTTATTGATGAGATCTAAAGTTAATTTGTGCAGCTAATGAAACAGGGTGCAATTAATTATACAAAATATAATTTATTATAAATACAAGCAGAAAACATGGCATACAAATGAATACAAAGATAATATCAAAATTGACCATAAGATGGTGCTCCACCGTTTACAGGCTGACTTAAGTACAATATAATACTACTTCCTTTTATCAAATTATTACCGATTAATATACTGGTAATCAAAATATTATAATGCAACAACAACAACAAAAAAAACAATAGAAATGAATCTGTGGAAAATCCCTTATGCTCAATCAGAGAATATGGCAGTAAGAGACACCTTATGAATACGCCCGTTGACCTAACTACGGATAATAAAATCCGATCAGAGATTTTACTCTGATAGCAATATTACAGAAATTCTAATGATGTGCACGTTCATTAAAATTTCCCATAAAACTATTGTTTTAACACTATAGACCCACTAATAATGGGGTCTCAACTATATGCCAATTGGAGCGATTTATAATTACTGCAAGTAAAATAGATCATACATTACCCCTGGCTTTGGGATAAAGAGCTTTTAGAAGGGACCCAGCTTTCCAAGATTCAGATCTATCCCGTCCTGTGGTATGTTCCTGGTGTGTGAAGTGATGCTGATGTATCAATTCCCAAGTGTTCTCCCTGAAGAAGTTCCAAGTGATGTTTGGCTCCAGTCCTCTTTGTCTCAAGTGATTTTTCAAGTGATCTTAGTTCTTTTGCATCTCCAAAAACTGCCTTAGATATCCTCATCCTTATCTATGCCCATCCCCTCTTGGATTAGGGATTTCCAATTAGATAAGGTGGGTGTTACGTATGGTAATCATGGAGATGATGTCATTTAATTGGCATTCCTTTTGCCCATCTACCACTTGATGGCACTGTTGTATCATATAGCAATTTTTAGAATTAACATATATATCCGGCTTTATTACACCTCTTAACCTTTGGTCTCTCCCAACTTAAATCAATTAGGAGGCATTCTCTCTGACACTTTAGGATCACTTTCCCAGACATCACGGATCCATTTTGACAGTCAACAGACCATCTTATTTATGGTCAGATAAGAGAACCATAAACTTCTAGTTTTTGCCCTGGTTTGTATACACCTAATTGTCACAGCTATTCGAGTAATGATGTTTGAAATACCATCAGTTCCTCTGAATAGATCCTTCTTTTAAGAACATACAACTTAGCTCTCTATATTCTCTCAGTGAGATACAATACAAAAAAATACATTATTAATCGGTTATAATATATTAATATTGCTTATTATATATGAATCATTAACAAGTTCAAACGCTAAATAAATGCACACAGGAATATATATATATATATATATACGAAAAGATACCCATTCCACACCAGATGTGTTTTATAGATGTCTCTTATCAGATCTGGCTTAGCTATACAACACCCATTGTTCCTCAGACTGATATGTTTAGAGAAACCAGTGTTTTTAAGCAATAACCTCTCTTGACCCCGGTATTTGAGACAGTTTATGTGAGACCCATTACATTCTCTTAAGATACCACATCTGTTGGCAATAACTTTAAAAACAATATACATTGTGTGCCAGTGACCATCATGATCTTCTCTGGCTTATTCCAACAGAGAGTTTGGCCTCTTAAAGGTAATGTGAATCTCCATTTTGGTTCTAATATTGTCAGACCTTAATGTGCAGATATAAATATGCCCGACACTACGTGTGATGTAGAATCATTGTATACCTCCATCAGACATAAGAATGGATTAAAGGCTACAGAATTTTTTCTCCACACCACGAATTTGGGTAAGAAGAAATGTGATTTTATTCTGTCTCTCCTGGAATACATCCTCACTCATAACTTCTTTCTGTTTTCCTACAGCTCCAGGGCACTGCAATGGGGGCGTCTTGTGCACTCTCGTACTCAAATTTGTTCCTGGGGCTATGGGAGAGGGAGATCCTCCAGACTGATCCCTGGCAGTGGCAAGTAAAGTTCAATACTGGGGATGTTATATCGATAATATTTTGATCATTTGGTAGGGGCGGAGGATGAGTTTGGAAAGTTTGTTCAGGAATTGAACGAGAATGATAAAAACATCAAACTTACCTTTTAAGGTGGGCCGAACTGATTTCGAATTTCTGCACGTGGTCTTCTGGGTGGATTCACAAGGGAACATTGGAACAAACCTATACAGAAAAGAGACCTCTGTCAATGCATTATTGCATGCACAATCCTAGCATCCAGGTAATTTGATTAGGAGTATACCAGTTGGCCAGTTCCTGCGGGCTCGCAGGATCTGCTCGACTGATGAATCTTTTGAATTGCAGGCTGAAGACCTTAGAGATAGACTCCAACAGAGGGGATATGGCACTCGGTGCATAGAGAGGGCATATCGAAGAGCACTACTGTCAAAGAGATGTGACCTCCTGCACAAGAACACAAAAAAAAAGACTCTGAGGAAATAAGGTTCATTACAGGATTCAACACAAAATGGAAAGAGGTACGCATGGCTTGTGCCAAATATCGAAAAATATTAAGAATAGATCCCCAATTACAACAAATAATCTTCCCTCATCCATCAATAACTTACCGGAAAGCCAGAAATCTTAGGAATCTTTCGGTTCAAAGCCACTATGTTTGGAAGGAACCTGCGCTCTTTGGAACAAAGGGAGCCCCTTGGGGTAGCAAGGAGTGCAGAAAATGTGTAGCCTGTGCCAACATAGACAGAGCGGCAAACTTTTGGAACCCTACATGGGCTAGGGAGTATAGAATTTTACATTCTATCAAATGTACAGTGGGTGTGATTTATTGGGCCCAGTGCCCATGTAACCTCGTCTATGTTGGGATGGCGTCGATAGGCGGATCAGGGAACACATATTATCGATTGAGTCGGCCAAAGAGCAGGAAGATGTTACACAATTACAGACCCTGGCGAGACACTTTAAGGAGAAACACTATTCTGAGGGATCTCTCCTGCGATTTAGGGGTATAAATCGGGTTTTGATCTCTCCTAGAGGAGGTAATTGGAAAAAATATTAGGTGAAGAGGAGATAAAGTGGATCTTCATCCTCAATACCGTGACACCGTCTGGTTTAAATGAAGGCAACAGTTTTGCCCCATTCCTTTAGGCAATGTATCCTGTGATCTTATGCGTGCCTGTGCGACTCAGTGGTGATTTTCCGACCTGGCTTCAAAACCTGTGACGTAATATGTTTTTAACAGATCTTTTATTAATTTTGTTTCATTGTTTTTTAACAGGTAATTAATTTCGGTACTCTCCGTCTAACGATTTTGGTATATTTCAGATATTCACCTTTCAGATACTCACCTTCTGGCTGTTCTTCTGGGGATATTGATCTTTGATTGTGGTGACCACAAGTTTTAAGATAAAGAAGAACTCAGTTTGGAGGACTGGATTTTGTCTGATATAGATAAGGACTTAGGATTTTTGGAGAATATTGGGGGCAAGGACCTTGAAAAAGATGGAAGGTGTAGAATATGATGTAGTATTTTAATGACCAGTGCTATTTATAATGATTTGGTTTGCATGTTATTGCATGTCACTTTTTGCACTGAGCACTTGCACTTTAATGTTTGTCACTTTTTCCCCCCCTCCCTTTCCCTCCCTTCCCCTCTTGTATAGATCCCAATTTATGCATTAGTTTTTAATGTGTTGAATTATGATATTAATTATTTTTATCATATTATTTTGTCACTTTTATCATGTTATCATGGATATCCTCTTTTATGTATGTTGAATCATGATTACCTTTTGAATCATTTTCAATATGTGTTTTTCACGGTATTTATTGGGCAATTTGTCCCGTCACATATATGTTTTATATATGTATTTATAGTGATCATTTGGGCTTAAATACACATACAGTATTTGCACAAATATTGTGAATAGCCCCTGATGAATAAAGATATATGTCTTAAATGTAGTTTTTATATATCAGCCAATCTAGTCCAATATGCCCATAGCTGTTTTATTCTTCAGAAATATCGATAGTGGTATTTTGCCCTTTTCAAAAATGGCGCCCATGTGTTTGATGTTCGGAGTCTGCAGATGTTGTGCGTCACATGATCTGAAAGGTCATGTGACTGCGATATCTCTTGCGACACTCAATGGTTGTCTCTGGGCGCAGCAATTACTTTACTTTGTGGCTGCCGGTGTCTTTAGAGCAGATTACGTGGGTAAGCCGATCACATGACTGCTAGTTATCGTGAGAAACTGAACACAACAATAATTTACAAGCTGTAACACATCTTCCGTTTCTGGGCAGAGGCATATGGCTTAGTGGTTACAACTCTAGGCAGTGGCAACAAGCTTGATAATTACCAAAATAAGCAAAACAATATCTTCCAACTGTCTCCTCCAGGTGTATCAGGCGATTTTCCACTCTGTAGGAATATCTATTATTATAGTCTGCACAGTCTGGAAAACAGTAGTAGACCACAGCATAATATAAATAGGCAGTGGTCCGTAACTACTCATGGGTTCCTTTCTCAGGCAATTACTTAGGTTGGGATTTGGTCTGTAACCAGAGGCTTTACACCACTCCAGGGCAGTACAACAGGTACAATCATGGAGTCTATGTAGATGTGGTATAGGGCAATTCCTTACCTGATCATATCTCAGGGACATTACTCAGCTGAGGTGGCCCAATTCCTTCCAGCACCAATCACTGCTACTTGCTGTTTGCTAGGTAGCTATGGGCATGAGTGCTTTCTGAGTGTATCTCTCTCTCCCTCACTCTTAATAATGCTATGAGGTGTTCTAAACATCTCTGCAGTAAAGTAATCTGTACAGACCAAGAAGTGGCTCCTATAATTAGGCTTAGTGGCCAGTGCGAAAAAACACTAGGATTATATGTTTTTTTGTTTAAATATAGATATTGACATAGAAAATTTAAAATAACATCACCAAAAATGCTTTAAAATATGTTAAACATTAAAACGTGATTTAAACAATGGGTCATTTTCTGATGACACATTCGCCTTAAATAGTTGAAGTAAATGATGCACATACAGTGGGATGCGAAAGTTTGGGCAACCTTGTTAATCGTCATGATTTTCCTGTATAAATCGTTGGTTGTTACGATAAAAAATGTCAGTTAAATATATCATATAGGAGACACACACAGTGATATTTGAGAAGTGAAATGAAGTTTATTGGATTTTACAGAAAGTGTGCTATAATTGTTTAAACAAAATTAGGCAGGTGCATAAATTTGGGCACCACAAAAAAATAAATGAAATCAATATTTAGTAGATCCTCCTTTTGCAGAAATTACAGCCTCTAAATGCTTCCTGTAGGTTCCAATGAGAGTCTGGATTCTGGTTGAAGGTATTTTGGACCATTCCTCTTTACAAAACATCTTTAGTTCATTCAGGTTTGATGGCTTCCGAGCATGGACAGCTCTCTTTAAGTCACACCACAGATTTTCAATTATATTCAGGTCTGGGGACTGAGATGGCCATTCCAGAATGTTGTACTTGTTCCTCTGCATGAATGCCTTAGTGGATTTTGAGCAGTGTTTAGGGTCGTTGTCTTGTTGAAAGATCCAGCCCCGGCGCAGCTTCAGCTTTGTCACTGATTCCTGGACATTGGTCTCCAGAATCTGCTGATACTGAGTGGAATCCATGCGTCCCTCAACTTTGACAAGATTCCCAGTCCCTGCACTGGCCACACAGCCCCACAGCATGATGGAACCACCACCATATTTTACTGTAGGTAGCAGGTGTTTTTCTTGGAATGCTGTGCTCTTTTTCCTCCATGCATAACGCCCCTTGTTATGGCCAAATAACTCAATTTTAGTTTCATCAGTCCACAGCACCTTATTCCAAAATGAAGCTGGCTTGTCCAAATGTGCTTTAGCCCACCTCAAGCGGCACTTTTTGTGCTGTGGGCGGAGAAAAGGCTTCATTTGCATCACTCTCACATACAGCATCTCCTTGTGTAAAGTGCGCCGAATGGTTGAACGATGCACAGTGACTCCATCTGCAGCAAGATGATGTTGTAGGTCTTTGGTGCCGGTCTGTGGGTTGACTCTGACTGTTCTCACCCTTCGTCGCTTCTGTCTATCCGAGATTTTTCTTGGTCTGCCACTTCGAGCCTTAACTTGAACTGAGCCTGTGGTCTTCCATTTCCTCAATATAGTCCTAACTGTGGAAACCGGCAGCTGAAATCTCTGAGACAGCTTTCTGTATCCTTCCCCTAAACCATGATGGTGAACAATCTTTGTCTTCAGGTCATTTGAGAGTTGTTTTGAGACCCCCATGTTGCTACTCTTCAGAGAAAATTAAAAGAGGAGGGAAACTTACAATTGACCCCATTAAATACTCTTTCTCATACAAACCGGATTCCAAAAAAGTTGGGACACTATACAAATCGTGAATAAAAACTGAATGCAATGATGTGGAGGTGCCAACTTCTAATATTTTATTCAGAATAGAACATAAATCACGGAACAAAAGTTTAAACTAAGAAAATGTACCATTTTAAGGGAAAAATATGTTGAATCAGAATTTCATGGTGTCAACAAATCCCCAAAAAGTTGGGACAAGGCCATTTTTACCACTGTGTGGCATCTCCCCTTCTTCTTACAACACTCAACAGACGTCTGGGGACCGAGAAGACCAGTTTCTCAATTTTAGAAATAGGAATGCTCTCCCATTCTTGTCTAATACAGGCCTCTAACTGTTCAATCGTCTTGGGCCTTCTTTGTTGCACCTTCCTCTTTATGATGTGCCAAATGTTCTCTATAGGTGAAAGATCTGGACTGCAGACTGGCCATTTCAGTACCCGGATCCTTCTCCTACGCAGCCATGATGTTGTGATTGATGCAGAATGTGGTCTGGCATTATCTTGTTGAAAAATGCAGGGTCTTCCCTGAAAGAGATGACATCTGGATGGGAGCATATGTTGTTCTAGAACCTGAATATATTTTTCTGCATTGATGGTGCCTTTCCAGACATGCAAGCTGCCCATGCCACACGCACTCATGCAACCCCATACCATCAAAGATACAGGCTTCTGAACTGAACGTTGATAACAACTTGGGTTGTCCTTGTCCTCTTTGGTCCGGATGACATGGCGTCCCAGATTTCCAAAAAGAACTTTGAATCGTGACTCGTCTGACCACAGAACAGTCTTCCATTTTGCCACACTCCATTTTAAATGATCCCTGGCTCAGTGAAAACGTCTGAGCTTGTGGATCTTGCTTAGAAATGGTTCCTTCTTTGCACTGTAGAGTTTTAGCTGGCAACGGCGGATGGCACGGTGGATTGTGTTCACTGACAATGGTTTCTGGAAGTATTCCTGAGCCCATTCTGTCATTTCCTTTACAGTAGCATTCCTGTTTGTGGTGCAGTGTCGTTTAAGGGCCCGGAGATCACGGGCATCCAGTATGGTTTTACAGCCTTGACCCTTACGCACAGAGATTGTTCCAGATTCTCTGAATCTTCGGATGATGTTATGCACAGTTGATGATGATAGATGCAAAGTCTTTGCAATTTTTCGCTGGGTAACACCTTTCTGATATTGCTCCACTATCTTTCTGTGCAACATTGTGGGAATTTGTGATCTTCTACCCATCTTGGCTTCTGAGAGACACTGCCACTCTTAGAAGCTCTTTTTATACCCAATCGTGTTTCCAATTTACCTAATTAGTGTTAATTGGTCTTCCAGCTCTTCGTTATGCTCAAATTTATTTTTTCCAGCCTCTTATTGCTACTTGTCCCAACTTTTTTGGGATTTGTTGACACCGTGAAAATTTAAATCAACGTATTTTTCCTTTAAAATGATACATTTACTTGGATTAAACGTTTGATCTGTCATCTACGTTCTATTACAAATAAAATATTGACATTTGCCATCTCCACATCATTGCATTCAGTTTTTATTCACAATTTGTTTAGTGTCCCAACTTTTTTGGAATCCGGCTTGTAATTGGATTCACCTGTGTATGTAGGTCAGGGGTCACTGAGCTTACCAAGCCAATTTGAGTTCCAATAATTAGTTCTAAAGGTTTTGGAATCAATAAAATGACGACAGTGCCCAAATTTATGCACCTGCCTAATTTTGTTTAAACAATTATAGCACACTTTGTGTAAATCCAATAAACTTCATTTCACTTCTCAAATATCACTGTGTGTCTCCTATATGATATATTTCACTGACATTTTTTATCGTAACAACCAACGATTTATACAGGAAAATCATGACGATTAACAAGGTTGCCCAAACTTTCGCATCCCACTGTATATTTTATGGAATGAAGGCCCCATTCCCAATGTTACTCTTAACTAATCCAGACTAATTTGGAAGTCGCCAATCCATGGTTTTCTTGCAGCCTGCTTACTAGTGATGAGCGAGCATGCTCGGCCAAACTGCTGTTCGGCTCGAGCATCGCTATGCTCGGCAAATCCGCGCTCGGCCGAATAATTTGGGTGCTCGAATACAATTTAATACAATGGTATTCACTTCTATGGGGCTGAGCTGCTCCTAGGCCACGTGACTGATGAACGTGTTGTCACTGGCCTAGGGAAAGCAGTGAGAAGGCCATGGCACTACTGCAAGCTCCGGTGCCTTCTCAAACAGCTGATCGCGAGGGTCCTAGGTGTCAGACCCCCACCAATCATTATCTGATGATCTATCCAGAGAATAGGACATCAGTTCAAAAATGTCAGAAAACCCTTTTAAGGGTTACTTGTGTTCAAACCAGGTGCAGTTTTTATTTTTGATATTCCCCAGTTATGTATTAGTAACATTATGTGAATGAAATCTCTAATTGTGTGAAATTAGTGGGCATCTAAAAAAATGATGTAAGTGTTCTCTCTGGAAAAAAGTATATATACAGTGCTATCATAAATTAATTTCCTCCAATGTATCCTATAATTGCATTTTTTATTTACTGCTCCCCAGACAGTGAGCTGATCACAGGGTTGCTTAAGCAAACCTAACCACCCCACCCCCAATCAGCTTTGATTGCCCAGAAAATACTCTAATACCTACATGCAACCATGGTCACACCAAGTCCTCTAGGAGCAGCTGTTTTAGGGGCTATCTGCTCTTGATAAGGGTCCATTCACATGTCTGTAGGTGTTTTGCGGTTGCGGCCCGCAAATTGCAGATCCGCAAAACACGGACATCGGCAATGTGCGTTCCGCATTTCACGGACCGCACATAGCTGGCACTATAATAGAAAATGCCTTTTCTTGTCCACAATTGCAGACAAGAATAGGTCATGTTCTTTATTTATTTTTTCGGGAACGGAATTGTGGATCCGGAAATGCGGATGCGGACAGCACATAGCATCCGTTACGGCCCCACAGAAAATTAATGGGTCCGCAAAATCCGGAAAAAAATTGCGGACATGTGAATGGACCCTAATAGAGATTGTTACTAAGCAGAGGTCTCCTTCCAGAGGTTGTTGTGATGGGATAGCAATGCTGGAGTGGGTTGTTGATTGCGGTACTGAGAATGTGTGTGTTTTTTTGTTTTTTTTTAAAGAGGTATATACTAAAAACTTGTTATGCCCAAGCCATTAAACCTAAAATAGGATGTATATGCTATGTCTAGAGGTAAGGTTAATTCATTTAAAGATTTTAAAAGGGATGTCTGGATGGGTTGTTGATTCACAGATTACAGCTATGCCTTCATGAAGACATCTAGTCAGATGCACGTCTCAGTAATGTTGTAATTTTACTCATGGGAGGCCTTAAGTGGCCATTGAAGCCATAATCTTATTCGGATTTCTATATTTAGAGTCCATGACAAATTTTCTCTCCTAAGATTCTTGATGTTTCATGATGTTAGTTGATCTCCTGATCTATGTAATGTAGAGCAATGATGGGAATATGCATGAGGTTGTAGTAAGATATAACTGCATTATAGCCAATACAATGCAATAGTAAATGTGTTATAAAAAGAGCATTTGTTCGAAAAACCCCTTAAAAATAAAGACCACAGCTTAAAGGGCTTGTCTCAGTTCAGCAAATGGCTTTTATTATGTACACAAAGTTAATATAAGGCACTTACTAATGTCTTGTGATTGTCCATATTGCTTCCTTTGAAGACTTGATTTATTTTTCCATCGCATTATACACTTCTTATATCCAAGGGTTACAGCCACGATGCAGAACAGATATATGATCTGGCAGGGAGAGCACATCTGTGCCTATGCACACTCCCATGGTCCCAGCAATCAGAGAGGCCAGCACTTTTTCCTGTAGTTTGCAAGCACGGGCACCACTGCTGGATTGCAGGTGGTCATAACCATGGAAACAAGCAGTGCATAATGTGATGGGAAAATGAATGAAGCAAAGGAGGCAATATGGATAGTAATAATAATACGTTAGGAAGTACCTTGTATTAACTTTCTCTACATGATAAATGAAGTGAGACAACCCCTTTAAGCTATTAAATATGACTGGACCATTTGCCCCATTTTTACATAATCCAAGGGAAAAAAGTTGGATTTTTACATATTTTATATTTTTCAGTGCAATTAAGACCATGTAGTGACATCTTTGGTTAACCACTATGTAACGAGCCGCAGTGTTGTGAAGCAATCAGTCTTGATTACTGTAGCTTTCTATAGTGTTCTGCTAGAGTTCAAGTCACACAGTGGTAAATGCTAAATGTTCTGTTATTTGTCTCTGTGCCATGCTGCGACGCTGCAGCCCTGTTCACCGGCTCATTGGGGGATCTGTTATCTCACAATACCAGTCATTTAAGTGAATAGCTTTTAATGAGCAATAACAGTGATTTTATTACCATGTAACTGAACATTAACTGCTTGAGGATAGAATACAGATAACTGTTGTCAGGAAAGTGGATCCTTCTCATATACCTGCACCTGGACCAGATAGTTTTGGATGGTGTGCTATAGCCAGAAAGAATGGATGTGATTACCATTCACTTTTCTGACTGCAAGACTACAAGTGGTTGTCCCACCATTACATATTTAACTGATGAAAAAATAATGATACATCTTTGCTATTTACATAATTAAAAAAATGATTAAGTGAAATGTTATGACTATATCCAGCAATGTCCCTGTCCATCTACTGAGCTGATGCTGCTGGTCTGATCAGTAGATCGATATGCCCATTGCTATACACTCTGAACACCAGGTTACGCCAACAATCTTTAAGTAAATATAACCCTCTACTGGATCCTTTATGTAAATGGTAAATATGCTTCATTTTTTATGATCTATTCAATGAATAAGATAGCCATATATATTAGCTGCTGGCCGAATGCTAATTTGGCTGAAAACTATTCCTCTTGACTTAAAGGAAATGTGTCATCAGAAAATTACCTATTGTTGAAATCACATTTTTATGTTTAACATATATTTTTTTAAAATTTTTGGCCATGTTTGTTTTAAAATGTGAATTCAACGATTTGAAGATAAATAGGCTTAACAGTCTTATTGCTGAAAAAAAAATATTTACTAAGTGTGATTAAATATAAGGTAAAACAGACAAATCCCATACAGAGTAGTAAAAGTCATCACAGACCTACCCAAACAATATGGGATGGGACTCCGGTCGCCATGTCGTAGCACATAGCCCTTACCCCAGGGCAGGGGTGGGTAACCTTTGGCACTCTAGCAGTTGTGAAACTACAATTCTCAGCATGCTCCATTTATTTCTATGAGAGTTCTGAGAGGAGCAGAACAAGAATGCATGCTGGGAGTTGCAGTTTTACAACAGCTGAAGTGCCACAGGTTGCCCACCCCCCAGTCCCAGGGTGTTAAAAGAAAGAAATAGCGTTTCAAGAAATTCAACCTACCCGGATGAAGTTCCTCAATTAATTTTCTGTGCAACCAGGTTTATACACTTCAGCCCCACCACCAGTGTGCAGCACACATGTCTCTGAGGTAACCACTCAGGAATACGGCCTTATCAGCACCATGGAGGTTTGTATGTCTAACTATTCCTAACTCATTACATTACAAGGAATATCGCTGCTACATAGAATATAGAAGATAATATAAAAGGGACAGCATTTAAAGGGTACAGAACCAATCAGTACTTAAATAAAGTACACTTACAACTTTTAATTTTCTATGTCAATATCTATATTTAAAAAATAACTATAAAATCCTGCAGTTTTTGCATAATAGGCGCAACTTCTTAGTCTGTACAGATCACTTTACTGCAGTTGCAGCGTCCCGCTCAGGACACGTGGGAACCACAAAATTAATGTAACCATGTTGTATGTCATTCTGCATTACATCATCTGTTGTATCCCTGTTCATAGGCTGGTTAGGTGCATTTTATACATCCCACCACTAGATGGGGATAGCACTACGATGGGATATCCAGCCCAGCTCAGGTCTTATTAGTGGTCAGTCTGTTGTTAAGTTTGAGAGAGTGCAGATCAAGCACCAAACTGCTTAGGTAAAAGTCTAGTCCAGGAAGGGACAAAGAAAGGAAAGACTAAAGACTAAAGGATAAAAGCCACTATCCAGGCATCAAAGACCTTTGGGAATCCAGGTGAAGGATACTTTAGCCACAGGCAACCTCAAAAAATTACTCTGGTTTAAAAGGGACCTTGAAGTGAACTTAAAACCCAGCCAAACCTATTAACAGTGGATCAACATAATTCCTCTAAAGAACAAAAGACTGTATTCTGTCTGGATGTATATGCCGCAACTGGAACCAACTTCAGTAAAAGTTGTGAGTTGTATCCTACCACTGTATACTTCATTCTTCAACATTACTACAACTGGTTGTACCACCATTAACGGTACTGGCGTCACGACAAATAACACCTGGGGACCCAGCCGCCAGAAGCACCCTAAACACCACTGCCATCAAGGGCACCTAAACCTCCATCTAGGCTGGTGCTTCCCTACCACAAAGTGTGCCACCGAGGATTTCGTGCTGCTGTGCGTATCGCTAATCAGCATTTGTACTTTTATAGTATCTGAAAGTGATCAAAACTGATCACGGTCAGATCTATAATAGTACTAGTGTCACTTTAGTTCGCCCTCCACCCAAAACGCAGTGTTTGCCCGATCAGGCCTGATCGGTCGCCCACACGTGCGTTTGCCCACGCCCGCCCCACCGCAGTGACAAAAAAAATTTTTTTTTTTTGATCACTGCACATTCACTTTACACGCACTGCGGCGATAAAAAAATCAGTTTTGATATTTTTTATCAACCACAGCGGCATCCGGTACTTCGCTAGGCTCCCCTTTGTAAGACAGGCTTGCTTTTTTTTTCTTGGGTAGTCTCAGGGAATACCCCGAAATTTAGTTGCCCACATGTCTAACAGGGGGTATTCTTCTGAAGAGGCCTACAGGCTTCTGACCCAGTCGGATGAGGAGTGGGAACCCTCATCTGATGAATCCAGCGGGTCAGAATACGAACCTGTAGAAAGCAGTGGCTCTCTGACGCAAAGTTCGGACGAGGAGGCTGAGGTCCCTGATAGCAGCAGGCGTACCCGGCCCCGTGTCGCTAGACCGCAGGTTGCGCAGGATCCGCTTCAAGAGCAGCAGAGTGGGGCTGGTGCTGTCGGATTACGTGGTGAGGCATACACCAGCAGCCCAGTCCTTCCTGGACCTAGTACCAGCACTGCCGTACAACCTGGTGAAGTAGCGAGCACCAGAAGGGCAGTTGAAGCTGGTACGGTGGCACGTGCAGTAGTGACCCCGTCGCAGCCACCGCAAAGACGTGCCCGTAGAGCCCCTAGAATCCCAGAGGTGCTGGCAAACCCTGATTGGCAGTCCCCAACTTCCGCCGCACCCGTAGTTTTCCCTTTCACTGCCCAGTCTGGAGTTCGGGTTGAGACAGCTCAGATCGGTTCGGCCCTGGGATTTTTTGAGCTGTTCTTGACTGCGGAGCTTTTAGACTTAGTTGTGGCCGAAACAAACAGATATGCCACACAATTTATATATTAAAAAGAGACTGGGCACACCTCCAGATATTTGGCCACTAATTTTAATAGTTAAGATGGTTAAAATAATTTAGACAGACAATAGTAAAAATAATATTCAAGATAATATTCAAGATAATATTGAGACTGATAATTGTATATTCAGACAAATAGTGATCATAAAACTTCCAATAGATAGTGAGCACTAGTGGATAAAATCCTAAACAATAAATGTTACTAAAATACTTGACTCATAAAACTTCAAACACAATAAAAGACTTAGGTCACATGAAATACCAAAGAATTAGTGGTGGTTTAAAATGGAGCTCGATAGCAGTCATATGAGTGGCATATTAGTCATAGCCTAGTTGCGGAGAATGGCTAGCACTAGTATGGGAGAGTTCATTGAGAGTTGCCGTAAAAGGAAATATACTCCGTGTCTCTCAGGCGGCTTTATACTGCCTATATAGCGCATGCAGTGAAAGCAAGGAGAAGTTGAACAAACAGCGGCGTCCCGCTATATGTGTGCTTCTGCAGTGGTGTCCTGTTATATTATGGGTATAATGACCTCTAGGTCGGAATGGTCTTACCCTCTTGGTGCGGCTCCAGCCGTCCTGCAGAGATCGAGTATACTTGCGTTGTCTTTTCCTCCAAAATATCTTACCCTGGCGTAGATTTGTACACGTGGGTCCGCCGGTTTGGCTTCGGATCCAATTGAGTGTAATTTTCTACGTGGGTTTTCAATGGACACAAAATAAAGGTCTTTGTCCTTGTGGGTAGTGCACTACTCCTTTGGTTGATGGGGGGTCCGACCAGACGCGTTTCGGGGCTGAGATATCCCCTTCTTCAGTGGTAATCAGCACTGAAGAAGGGGATATCTCAGCCCCGAAACGCGTCTGGTCGGACCCCCCATCAACCAAAGGAGTAGTGCACTACCCACAAGGACAAAGACCTTTATTTTGTGTCCATTGAAAACCCACGTAGAAAATTACACTCAATTGGATCCGAAGCCAAACCGGCGGACCCACGTGTACAAATCTACGCCAGGGTAAGATATTTTGGAGGAAAAGACAACGCAAGTATACTCGATCTCTGCAGGACGGCTGGAGCCGCACCAAGAGGGTAAGACCATTCCGACCTAGAGGTCATTATACCCATAATATAACAGGACACCACTGCAGAAGCACACATATAGCGGGACGCCGCTGTTTGTTCAACTTCTCCTTGCTTTCACTGCATGCGCTATATAGGCAGTATAAAGCCGCCTGAGAGACACGGAGTATATTTCCTTTTACGGCAACTCTCAATGAACTCTCCCATACTAGTGCTAGCCATTCTCCGCAACTAGGCTATGACTAATATGCCACTCATATGACTGCTATCGAGCTCCATTTTAAACCACCACTAATTCTTTGGTATTTCATGTGACCTAAGTCTTTTATTGTGTTTGAAGTTTTATGAGTCAAGTATTTTAGTAACATTTATTGTTTAGGATTTTATCCACTAGTGCTCACTATCTATTGGAAGTTTTATGATCACTATTTGTCTGAATATACAATTATCAGTCTCAATATTATCTTGAATATTATCTTGAATATTATTTTTACTATTGTCTGTCTAAATTATTTTAACCATCTTAACTATTAAAATTAGTGGCCAAATATCTGGAGGTGTGCCCAGTCTCTTTTTAATATATACAATTTCCATTTTTGAGTAGTGGGGTGTTACTACTCGACTGTGGGCACCCCGTATGGTGGTCATTCAGACCTGTGCGTCTTAAACTCTCTTCAATTTATAACCGCTAACCCGGGAAGCTCTTATGCCCAGTCTTTCCGGTGGAAACCAGTCCAAGTTTCCGAAATTAAAACTTTTCTGGGCCTCCTCCTCAACATGGGCCTGACAAAAAAGCATGAATTGCGGTCATATTGGTCCACGAACCCAATTCATCACATGCCCATGTTCTCTGCTGCTATGTCCAGGACACGATTTGAGACCATCCTGCGTTTCCTGCACTTTAGTGATAACAGCACCTCCCGTCCCAGAGGCCACCCTGCTTTTGACCGGCTCCACAAAATTCGGCCCCTCATAGACCATTTCAACCTGAAATTTGCAGATATTTATACCCCAGAGCAAAACATCTGCATAGACGAGTCCCTAATACATTTTACCGGGCGCCTTGGCTTCAAACAATACATCCCAACCAAGCGCGCCCGGTATGGGGTCAAATTGTATAAGCTCTGTGAAAGGGCCACAGGCTATACCCACAAATTTCGGGTCTATGAGGGAAAAGATCAGACCCTGGAACCGGTCGGTTGCCCTGACTACCTGGGGAGCAGTGGGAAGACAGTTTGGGACTTGGTGTCACCCTTATTCGGCAAGGGGTACCATCTTTATGTGGACAATTTTTACACAAGTGTGGCCCTCTTTAGGCATTTGTTTCTAGAACGGATTGGCGCCTGTGGTACCGCGCGAACTAGTCGCGCGGGCTTCCCCCAACGGCTCGTTACCACCCGTCTTGCAAGGGGGCAGAGGGCCGCACTGTGTAACGAAGAACTGCTCGCGGTGAAATGGAGAGACAAGCGTGACGTTTACATGCTCTCCTCCATTCACGCAGACACGACAATCCAAATTGAGCGAGCAACCCGTGTCATTGAAAAGCCCCTCTCAGTCCACGACTATAACCTCCACATGGGAGGGGTCGACTTCAATGACCAGATGTTGGCTCCGTATTTAGTTTCCCGACGCACCAGACGCTGGTATAAGAGGGTGTCTGTATATTTAATTCAATTGGCTCTGTACAATAGTTTTGTTCTCTACAGTAAGGCTGGGAGAACTGGATCCTTCCTCAAATTTCAGGGAGAGATCATCGCGAACCTCCTGTATCCAGGAGGTTCCGTGGCCCCATCCACCAGTGTAGTTAGCCGTCTACACGAGCGACACTTCCCCAGTGTCGTTGCTGGTACCTCAAACCAACCGCCACCCCGAAAAAAATGTTGTGTCTGTAGCAGGAGTGGAATAAGGCGTGACACCCGCTATTTCTGTCCTGACTGTCCCGACCACCCTGCCCTATGCTTTGGAGAGTGTTTCCGGAAGTACCACTCACAGGTACACTATTAGCATAGGGATCATCTCACCAGGATAGGCACACAGGGCTATTAGGGCCCATTCACTCACAGCTGCTGCAAACGTCTCCTTTCACATGGGACAAAGTGCATAACGCACTTCGCCACATCTTTGGGCGATTTGCGCTTTGCACATTGACCCATGGGGAAGGAGAGGTTTGTTCTATAAAGGTAAAAAAACAAAAAAAACAACAACAAAAAAACAACAGGTAAGCAAACAGGTTAATGTTTAGTTCCAAAAGTTAAAGTTACATGTTCTGTTCCAAAGTTAATAAAATTATTGCGTTGTGGCCTGGTTTTTTTTTTTTATTTTTTTTTTGTCTTTTTACCTTCCAGGTGGACCAACCGATCTACTAGCTGCAGCACCGATGTGCATTCTGACAGAAGCATTGCGCTGCTGTCAGATTACACGCAAGTCGGTGTATGCGGCGCTGCAAGACGGGATTTTCTCCTCTGCAGTGACAGATACGTTTGCCGAGGCATACGAGCTGAGGAGGAGGCGGCGTTCCTATGCTTTGGCAAGCACTTTGTATGTATATATATATATATATATATATAAAAAAAAAATCCCGGCAATGATTTATTCATCCACATCGATTGATGCGAATGGAGAAATCTGGTTTGCCAGGGCATACGAGCTAAGTGGGTATGGATGTAGGGCGGAGCTCCTATGTCCTGGCAGACGCCTTTCCCCTCCATTTTTTTTTTTTGGCAGAGATTTTTTAATCCACATTGATCGATGCGAATGAAGAAATCTGTGCCGTTCATTTTTTTCTTTCAGCCCAGAGGCTGAACGGAAAAAAATATCTCATTACCTGTATGCTCAATATAAGGAGAATAGCAGAAACTCCTAATGCTGGCCATACATGTAATAATTGCGGAGACCCTCAAATGCCAGGGCAGTACAAACACCCCACAACTGACCCCATTTTGGAAAGAAGACACCCCAAGGTATTTGCTGAGGGGCATATTGAGTCCATGAAAGATTGAAATTTTTGTCCTAAGTTAGCGGAAAGTGAGACTTTGTGAGAAAAAACAAAAAAAAATCAATTTCCGCTAACTTATGCGAAAAAAAAAAAATGTCTATGAACTTGCCAGGCCCCTCATTGGATACCTTGGGGTGTCTTCTTTCCAAAGTGGGGTCACATGTGGGGTATTTATACTGCCCTGGCTTTTTAGGGGCCCTAAAGCTTGAGAAGAAGTCTGGGATCCAAATGTCTAAAAATGCCCTCCTAAAAGGAATTTGGGCACCTTTGCGCATCTAGGCTGCAAAAAAGTGTGACACATCTGGTATCGCCGTACTCAGGAGAAGTTGGGGAATGTGTTTTGGGGTGTCATTTTACATATACCCATACTGGGTGAGATAAATATCTTGGTCAAATGCCAACTTTGTATAAAAAAATGGGAAAAGTTGTCTTTTGCCAACATATTTCTCTCACCCAGCATGGGTATATGTAAAATGGCACCCCAAAACACATTCCCCAACTTCTCCTGAGTACGGCGATACCAGATGTGTGACACTTTTTTGATGCCAAGGTGGGCAAAGGGGCACATATTCCAAAGTGCACCTTTCGGATTTTGCAGGCCATTTTTTACACATTTTGATTGCAAAGTACTTCTCACACATATGGGCCCCTAAATTGCCAGGGCAGTATAACTACCCCACAAGTGACCCCATTTTGGAAAGAAGACACCCCAAGGTATTCTGTGAGGGGCATGGTGAGTTCCTAGAATTTTTTATTTTTTGTCGCAAGTTAGTGGAATATGAGACTTTGTAAGAAAAAAAACAAAAAAAAAAACATCATCATTTTCCGCTAACTTGTGACAAAAAATAAAAAATTCTAGGAACTCGCAGTGCCCCTCACGGAATACCTTGGGGTGTCTTCTTTCCAAAATGGGGTCACTTGTGGCGTAGTTATACTGCCCTGGCAATTTAGGGGCCCATATGTGTGAGAAGTACTTTGCAATCAAAATGTGTAAAAAATGGCCTGCAAAATCCGAAAGGTGCACTTTGGAATATGTGCCCCTTTGCCCACCTTGGCAGCAAAAAAGTGTGACACATCTGGTATCGCCGTACTCAGGAGAAGTTGGGGAATGTGTTTTGGGGTGTCATTTTACATATACCCATGCTGGGTGAGAAAAATATCTTGGTCAAATGCCAACTTTGTATAAAAAAATGGGAAAAGTTGTCGTTTGCCAAGATATTTCTCTCACCCAGCATGGGTATATGTAAAATGACACCCCAAAACACATTCCCCAACTTCTCCTGAGTACGGCGATACCAGATGTGTGACACTTTTTTGATGCCAAGGTGGGCAAAGGGGCACATATTCCAAAGTGCACCTTTCGGATTTCACCGGTCATTTTTTACAGATTTTGATTGCAAAGTACTTCTCACACATATGGGCCCCTAAATTGCCAGGGCAGTATAACTACGCCACAAGTGACCCCATTTTGGAAAGAAGACACCCCAAGGTATTCCGTGAGGGGCATGGCGAGTTCCTAGAATTTTTTTTTTTTTGTCGCAAGTTAGTGGAATATGAGACTTTGTAAGGAAAAAAGAGAAAAAAAAAAAATCATCATTTTCCGCTAACTTGTGACAAAAAATAAAAAATTCTAGGAACTCGCAGTGCCCCTCACGGAATACCTTGGGATGTCTTCTTTCCAAAATGGGGTCACTTGTGGCGTAGTTATACTGCCCTGGCAATTTAGGGGCCCATATGTGTGAGAAGTACTTTGCAATCAAAATCTGTAAAAAATGACCGGTGAAATCCGAAAGGTGCACTTTGGAATATGCGCCCCTTTGCCCACCTTGGCATCAAAAAAGTGTCACACATGTGGTATCGCCGTACTCAGGAGAAGTTGGGGAATGTGTTTTGGGGGGTCATTTTACATATACCCATGCTGGGTGAGAAAAATATCTTGGTCAAATGCCAACTTTGTATAAAAAAATGGGAAAAGTTGTCTTTTGCCAAGATATTTCTCTCACCCAGCATGGGTATATGTAAAATGACACCCCAAAACACATTCCCCAACTTCTCCTGAGTACGGCGATACCACATGTGTGACACTTTTTTGCTGCCAAGGTGGGCAAAGGGGCGCATATTCCAAAGTGCACCTTTCGGATTTCACCGGTCATTTCTTACACATTTTGATTGCAAAGTTCTTCTCACACATTTGGGCCCCTAAATTGCCAGGGCAGTATAACTACCCCACAAGTGACCCCATTTTGGAAAGAAGACACCCCAAGGTATTCTGTGAGGGGCATGGTGAGTTCCTAGAATTTTTTATTTTTTGTCGCAAGTTAGTGCAATATGAGACTTTGTAAGAAAAAATAAAATAAAAATATCATCATCATTTTCCGCTAACTTGTGACAAAAAATAAAAAGTTCTATGAACTCACTATGCCCATCAGCGAATACCTTAGGGTGTCTACTTTCCGAAATGGGGTCATTTGTGGGGGTTTTCTACTGTCTGGGCATTGTAGAACCTCAGGAAACATGACAGGTGCTCAGAAAATCAGAGCCGTTTCAAAAAGCGGAAATTCACATTTTTGTACCATAGTTTGTAAATGCTATAACTTTTACCCAAACCATTTTTTTTTTGCCCAAACATTTTTTTTTTATCAAAGACATGTAGAACTATAAATTTAGCGAAAAATTTATATATGGATGTCGTTTTTTTTGCAAAATTTCACAGCTGAAAGTGAAAAATGTCATTTTTTTGCAAAAAAATCGTTACATTTTGATTAATAACAAAAAAAGTAAAAATGTCAGCAGCAATAAAATACCACCAAATGAAAGCTCTATTAGTGAGAAGAAAAGGAGGTAAAATTCATTTGGGTGGTAAGTTGCATGACCGAGCGATAAACGGTGAAAGGAGTGTAGTGCCGAAGTGTAAAAAGTGGCCTGGTCATGAAGGGGGTTTCACCTAGCGGGGCTGAAGTGGTTAAAAGACAGTTGCTATGGCTTGTCTGTCTCTGGCTAAGAAGACAGGAAGACGGAGGGGTAGTCCTTCACACTACCTGCATTAGGCTTCAGAGTGAGGAGGCGTGTATCTCAGTAATCCAATCTGATTGGCTGTCAGGGAGTTGCTGGTCAGCAGTTTTGGCCTCAGAGAACTGGCAGAGGAGCCATCTTGAGATGGTCCTCATATTGTAAATATTTAAACATCCGTAACTAAGGGGAAAAACTCAAGGAAAACAGTGGTGTGTGAAGAAACTAGGGACTGCTTTATGCATAATGCTGCTGCATCAGTAACATATGCTAAAATTGTTTGTTTTTTTAAAAACATGTTACACTTTAAGAACAGCTCAGGCCAGATGGCCAGCCCCATAATCAGAAATAGACAAAGAAATCTGCAATCAGAAATTTAAAAAAAATTAGAAAAAAAGGTCTTACTACCTGGTTCTAACTGGCAGAAACAGATTTTGGTGTCACATTTCCTTTAATTAGAGGGAGAAGGGAAAGAGAAAGACCAGGATATCATCCACAGATTTTTAGGGCAATTGAAATACTTTTGTTTGGGGTCAGAAGAATCAAATTGGATGGTCAATTCAGTTGGATCTGACCAGAACTTTACAGAAATTTGTTCATCTCTATCAGGCATATTTATTTCAATGAGAAGAGGTAAATAGGCTCCCAACCCTTCGAGCAGCAGCTTATTTCCAACATGAACAAAAGTTTGGGCATGTGTAATAACTAGGGATGAGCAAATCGACTTCGGATGAAACATCCAAAGTCGATTTGCATAAAACTTTGTTTCAATACTGTATGGAGCTAGTGCTCCGTACAGTATTAGAATGTATTGGCTCTAATGAGCTGAAGTCATGAATTTGCAAAGTCTCGCAAGACTTTGCGTAATAGCTTCATAAATAGATTTTCCCGAACTCAAGTTTGGTTACCTCGGAAATGGTTTTTTACACTAGAAATAAATTTATGAAGTTTTTGCGCAAAGTCTCACGAGACTTCGCAAAGTAATAACTTCAGCTCATTGGAGCTAATACATTCTAATACTCTATGGAGCTAGAGCTCCGTACAGTATTGAAACAAAGTTTGTATGCGAATCGACTTCGGATGTTTCATCCGAAGTCGATTCGCTCATCTATAGCAATAACTATCATGTATTTTTTCCAATATTTTTTTTATTTTCTTATTATAATCTTCCAGATACAAAATCTAAAAAAAACTGAGAATAATCCCAACCCCCTCCCTACAAATCCAATTCTTCCCTAATCTTCAAATGTAGGAAAAAAAGGGGGGAGGTAAGAAAACACCTAATATCCCAGAAGTAGGTGCTCCTTTAATGGTCACTAACTTTTCACACAACCCTGCATAAATCATTAATACAAGCAACCATAATAAACTTTGAAATATATCTTATCAGAAAGAAATCCCTTGTTCTACAGTTATTGGCTGCCCCCCTCCCCACACACACACACATTTATAGAATGTCTTTGTCTCTGAAATTTATGAGAAATTGTGTGTATGCTCACTGAATTGTCCTCTAAAAGTCAATGGGAGGGGGAGGGGAAGTGAGCCTGAAATGAGTGAGATGCACATAGCTAGAGAGACTACACCAGCTAAATAGATAATTACTATCTTAGTTAAGTGCTATAGTCACATCAGTACTTCTCAGTAATGTCTTCCATCATCCTACGGCTGCTTCCCAGTAAGAGAGAGAAAGTTAGGAAGCAGATTCTCTTCTAATGCCTATGTGCAGTCTATAGGAGCTAGTCTCCCTTCGCTAGCTCTGACAGACCTTTAAATTAAAGATTTAGTATACAGATGAGAAAACTGCTATAAAATGCCAGATACAAGTTATATAGCGGCCAGAAATAGTGTTGATTAATGATTAATACAAAGTTTGTTGAAAGGTTAGGCATGTCATAAATGAACCCCCGTTCAATAAAAACATTCTTTGATATGTTATTAAATCTAATCCATTATCTCCACATCCATCCAATTTATCACACATCCTTTTCTGTCATTTTAACAATTCATGGAGTAAGACCCTTTTAAAAGTCCACTGTTCAACTGATTATTGTGCCAACCAATATCCTGCAATTTTCGGGCCATAAATACATTTTTAGGCAGAAATAGTCAAAATTTGACAACAAACAAGAAGTATTCAAAAAATGGGGCTAATTGTAAGGATATTTATTTGCTAATGCCACGGGCCACAAACTACCACATTCTATTAGATAAAATCCCTTTGAACAACGATTTTAAAACGGTTGGCCAATATGCAATGTAATTGGTCAAAATGACATATACAGTCATACTCTATGCAACCATACATGACTGTATACTGTTACCCAGCTGTCCTAATTTAGGCCGCCCCAGAGTCAGTGAAGTAAACATATTCACCTGTCATCCTCCTCATACATGAGCTTCAAGATGACGATGGCTGCTTCCTCTAGCTGTTCATAGGTACCTCCTATTCTCGCAGATACAGCAGAATTCCCTGTATCTGAAATAAAGAAGTTGAACAACACTTTGTATAGTAAAGTTGTAGTAGTGCTGTGTTGATGCAGGGCTGTGTATGTGCCGCCATGAAGCAGAGTTGAACATGTTGTATGGCAGTGACAGTAGTTATAGTAGTGCAGTGTTGATGCACTGGAGATGTACAGCAATGAAGCAGAGTTGAATACGCTTGGTGTATTTCAGCTGTAGTAGTGCTGAACATTGCTGAGCATTGCAGTTTGAAAGCAGAATGGAATTACAAACAAATTAAATGAACAGACTAAGGTAGAACTATCAAGCATCCTGTAATACCCTAGAGTAGTATTACTATTCCTGCCCTGCTACTGTCTTTGAATATCTACCAATAATGTCATCTGTGTATTGTGCATTCCTATTATTGCTATGTAACTGTTATTTGCTGTATTACATGTTATATACCTGGTTAGCCAGCAGGTGGCAATGTATATGGCAGAAAGATCTTTAGATAGAATGGAACTTACCATTCCATTCTCTCCCTTTTGGGCAGAAGTGGGCCAGTCCCGTTTCCTACAAAGGGAGGGGCGGCAGGAAGTGTTTAGCAATTCTGAGGTCTAGTCTAGTCTTAGTCTAGAGTTGGAAGGAGAGGAGAAGCATCCTGACTACCTACAGATTAACTGACAGAGTATTTTTATAAAAGTCTGGACTCCACCATTTCTCCCCCTCCACCATTACTCTCCCTTTTATTGCTTCCAGCCTAACCCTGGGGAGCGATGGTATCCAGGTAGGAGCACAGTAACACACGGAGAAAAGTATTGAGGCCGCACCAGAAGCAGGGGGACAAGAGCAAGGAGGCTGCTTGATCCGGGACAGCAATTCTAGCATTTTTATGGTATTTACTGTGCAGGATAAATTTATAAAAGGTATTTATTTTTCAAGACACTTTATTGAACACCCTTTATTGAACACCTCTATAATAAACTCTGTTAGTTCTGAATTCCAAGGTTTTATGTCTGTACACTGAAATGCAGCTTATTCGGTTCCGCTTCTTGCAGGGCCTAATAGCTTATGTACATGGCAGACCTGGGGGGTCATTGTTAGGTCCCTGGCTGCCATGGCAACCCATCTATATCACTATACAACTTAGGGGCCGTGGTCTATAATGAGATCTGAGGTCACAGGTGGTATAGGAAGGGAGTTTAGTTTTTATACACTTTATAATAGTTTACTTGTCATATGTGATTACATCAGGTTTTTACAGTAAAAAAGTAATACTTATGAAGAAACTTTAGAGAGACAATGGAATATCTGAATTATGGTTAGACTGTCTAAGGATTAATTTACGTACATGAATTATGACTGTATTTTAACTTTTAGAAATTATCCTTGAATATGTGATGTGACAGCTATTTAAATTTGGACATAATGCACATCCCAGTATGCCACAGAAGAAGCCAACACAGTGAAACATTGGGGCGGGCGAGAGACTGGAATGCCACATTGTTTTAATCTGTTATATTTGTTCATGCTTTTACTGTTGGTAGCATAATTAAGGTCCCTGGCTGCCATGGCAACCCATCTGTACGACTTAGGTGACATGGTTTATAGCGAGACCTCAGATCGCAGGTGGTAGAGGAAAGGAGTTTGGTTTTTACTGTTGTTAGCAGAATTAAGCACATTTATTAAGATGCTATTTGTACAGTGAAATAGGGTTGTTTGGAAGTATGTGTTTTTAACAACAAAAAAATCTCCATAGTGAAAAATAATAAATAAAGTGATTCACTGTCCTCGACAGATTCTGCTTCCTGCTACCTCTCAACACACAGGAAACGCCTGCTCAGCCAATCACACACCACAGCTATGACTCAACTATGCCAGTGATTGGCTGAGTAGGCATTTATTGAGAGGGTGCAAGAAGTCAAGACTGGTGGGGGACCATGAAGCATCAAAGCAGGAGAGGCAAGGGATAGGTAAGGTATGGATTTCTTTAATTATTTTTACTCTGGGGAGAAGTTTTTACACTTGTTTTATTAAACCTGTGTAACAGCGTCTGCTGTTCCCTTGCTTGCCGCCACTGTCCCTGGCGCCGTGTTCAGCGTTTATCTGCTACCAGTGCTTCCCATTCACCGCTGCAGTTATGGGCTCTGTCTGTGCAGGTATTGTTGTTCTGGGATCCGCTCCACATTTCCCTCTCAGCCCTGGCCACAGCATGCTTGCTGCTTGTTCCCTGCAGCACTTCCTTAAGGGCCTCCGCACGTCACTTCCTGTGCTTTATGGGTTAGGTCATGTGACCTCAATGACCAATCCTAGCCCTCCTGCACATATATAAGTGGCTCAGCCCCCTTCCCAGATGTCTCAGGGTCAATGTCCTTGTGTCCTGTCAAGGGTCCTGATTTCTGCTCGTGTTCCTAACCTCTGCTACCTGCTTGATACCTGGCTGCTTGCCTTGACTCTCATGTTGCTGATCCAGATTGCCTGACCTGTACCTGTGCCGCCTACCCTGACCTATTTCCTGCTTGACTTCGCCTCTGCCTCATAATTCAGTCCTGCACTGTTGCTCCTGGTAACGACTCAGCCTGCTGACAACACCTGTACCTCTGGTACCTTGCTCAGGTACCTTCTGGTCCTCCTGGACTAGCTGCCTCATGTGACAATCCTCCTCAAGAGGTAGCAACCTGGTGTTTCCCTTGGAAAAGTCTATCCCCACCATCAGGAGTACAGTGAAGATCAAGGGGTTCACTTAGACAATGCCCTTAGAGGAGGTAGGACACGTGACACAGTGAGTTCGCTGGTTCGTGACAACCTGAAGGTGGATTGTACCCATTTTTATACTTACCTGCTACAGTCTGTATTGATAAGGAAGTGTGCTACACTGATTTATAAAGATCTTTTTAGACTGTATTTATTGGCCTATAATAATAATAATCTTTATAAAGCACCAATATATTCAGCAGCGCTTTATAAGCAGGAGGTTCAATTACAAACAGAGTCATAAATAACAAAGCAACAAACAAGTCAACAATTAAAACAAGAGGAATGAGGGCCCTGCTCACAAGAGCTTACAATCTATGAGGAGATGGGGTGACACATAATGTAACAAGTGCTTGCTTTGTACAATGGTCCAGCCATCTTAACACAATAGGGAAGTAGATATCAGCCTGTAGTCATTAGCCGGCCGATATCTGTAGTGCTTCTGAGTGCATGAGATGTGGATATTTGACGATGAATGATGATGAAGGTGGGGGGAGGGGTGACTGATACAGAGTTAGATCAGATCAGGCATCCTCAAACTGCGGCCCTCCAGCTGTTGCAAAACTACAACTCCCAGCATGCCCGAACAGCCTACAGGTATCAGCCTACAGCAGGGCATTGTGGGAGTTGTAGTTTTACAACAGCTGGAGGGCCGCAGTTTGAGGATGCCTGAATTAGATGGTGTGATAGGTCACCCGAAAATGTTTTTAGGGAGTGATGTTGGGAATTAACCTAATTGCTTGGAGTAGGGCACTCCAGAGAACTGGTGCAGCTCGGGAGAAGTCTTGGAGACAGGAGTGAGAGGTTCAGGTTACAGTGGATGTTAGTCGTAAATCTTTTGCAGAGCATAGAGCACAAATGTGGTGTAGACAGATAGAGGGAGGAGATGTAGGGGGTTGCGGCACTGTGGAGAGGTTTGTGGGTAAGGGTAATAAGTTTAACCCCTTGGCGACCACTTTAAAGATGGCGACCACTTGCATGTGCAGGGGGCCCCATACCTGCCGGGTTTCTGCTGTTTCAAACAGCAGAGACCTGCGGCGGATGTATGCAATCAGCAACTTTTTTGTACCCTTCTCAATATCTGTGCCTCCACACAGTCCTGTCTCCAAGCTCTATAGGCATTTTTTTTCTACTCATGGCTTAGTTTTTGTTCTGATATGCATTGTCGGCTGTGAGTCCTTATATAGACAGGCTGTATTTTTCCAAATTATGTTCAAGCAGCTGAATTGACCACAGGCGGATTCCAATCTAGGTGCCGAAACATGTCGAAGATAATTGTCCCGGAAGGTGTACAGGAAACTAGAAGACACAAAATGAATATACGACTGACTGGATCCAAAACTAAGGAACAAAAGGGAGAGCCCTGCATCAGACCTGGCTCTCTCCGTGGCTGCTCAGCCTATGCGAAAATCCCAATGGTAGATGATTGCATATCCTCGTACCTCGACTGTATAACACCTGAATACCCTATAATAGTGAGGGGACACGACCACCGGCTCCCTACACTAGATACGGAGGGAGTCAGGGTCACCTGCGATCCAGCAAACAGAAAAACACAAATGAATGAACAAAACGTATCTTGTAGAAGACTCAGAAGTAGGAACAGAATGCACACACTCCAGGAAGGAATATAAACCGCAGAGAGATGCAGTATGGGGCGGGATTTAAAGGGATGCAATCAGTGCAACTACATGACAGCTGAGAGAGGCTAACGAGATGAGAAAAAGAAAGCAAAACAAAAAGGAGCTTCTCAGATGTCTGGTGGTGACAGTACCCCTCCTTTTACGAGTGGACTCGGGACACTCAGAGCCCACCTTCTCAGGATGGGACCTATGGAAAGCCCTGATGAGACGAGTGGCCTTAATGTCCATCACTGGGACCCACATCCTCTCCTCAGGACCATAACCCTCCCAATGAACGAGGTACTGGAGAGAACCACGGACAACACGAGAATCCACAATCCTAGAGACCTGAAATTCAAGATTACCATCAACCACAATCGGAGGAGGAGGCAAAGACGAGGGTACAATGGGTTGGACATAAGGTTTTAATAAGGACTTATGAAAAACATTATGGATCTTCCAAGTCTGAGGAAGATCAAGACAGGTAGGCAACAGGATTGATGACGGACAAGATTTTGTAAGGCCCAATAAACTTAGGACCCAACTTCCAGGAGGGAATTTTCAATTTGCTATTCTTAGTGGACAACCACACCAGATCACCAACATTCAGGTCCGGACCAGGCACACGTCTCTTATCCGCCACACGCTTATATCTCTCACTCATGCTCTTTAGATTATCCTGAATCTTTTGCCAGATAGATGACAAAGACGAGGAGAATCTCTCCTCATCAGGTAAACCAGAAGACCCCTCTCCAGAGAATGTCCCAAACTGCGGATGAAACCCATATGCACCAAAAAATGGTGACTTATCAGAGGACTCCTGACGACGGGTATTTAAAGCAAACTCAGCATGGGACAAAAAAGAACACCAATCCTCCTGATTCTCCGCCACAATACAGCGCAGATATGTCTCCAGATTCTGATTGACGCGCTCTGTCTGGCCATTAGACTGCGGGTGGAAAGCAGAAGAGAATGACAACCAAACCCCCAAGCGAGAACAGAAAGCCTTCCAGAATCTGGAAACAAACTGCGTGCCCCTATCAGAGACTTTGTCTGAAGGCATACCATGCAATTTGACAATGTGATCAATAAATGCCTGCGCCAGCGTCTTAGCATTGGGCAAGCCAGGGAAAGGGATGAAATGCACCATTTTGCTAAAACGGTCCACCACCACCAGAATCACAGTCTTCCCCGAGGAACGAGGCAGGTCCGTAATGAAGTCCATGGACAGATGTGTCCAAGGACGGGAAGGAATGGGTAAGGGAAGGAGAGGACCTGATGGCCGTGAATGAGGGACTTTGGCACGAGCGCAGGTCTCGCAGGCTGCCACAAAACCCTCAACCGACTTACGAAGCGTCGGCCACCAGAATCTCCGAGCGATGAGATCCACTGTGGCTCTTGCCCCCGGGTGCCCAGCAAGGACAGTATCGTGGTGTTCCTTAAAAATGTTGTGTCTTAAAGTGAGAGGCACAAACAACCTCCCAGGAGGACAAAGATCAGCAGCCTCTGACTGGGCTACCTGAACCTCTGCCTCCAATTCAGGAAAAAGAGCAGAGACCACCACACCTTCAGCCAAAATGGGACCCGGGTCTTCAAAATTCCCACCTCCCGGAAAACAACGTGACAGGGCATCCGCCTTCACATTCTTAACCCCAGGGCGGAACGTGACAACAAAATGAAACCTGGAAAAGAACAAAGACCATCTGGCCTGTCTCGGGTTCAGACGCTTGGCTGACTCCAAGTAGGCCAGATTCTTATGGTCAGTAAACACGGTAATAGGGTGTCTGGCTCCCTCTAGCCAATGGCGCCATTCCTCAAAAGCCAACTTGATAGCCAACAACTCCCTATCTCCCACATCGTAATTTCTCTCTGCGGAGGAGAGTTTCTTCGAGAAAAAGGCACACGGTCGCCATTTGGCAGGAGAGGGACCCTGAGACAAGACCGCACCCACACCCACCTCAGAAGCATCAACCTCAACTATGAAGGGTAGAGAAATATCAGGTTGTACCAAGATGGGAGCGGAAGCAAAACTCTCCTTGATATTAGAAAAGGCCTTACGCGCCTCTACCGACCAGGAGGAAAAATCTACCCCCTTTCTAGTCATATCAGTGAGTGGTTTAACAACAGAGGAATAATTCAAAATAAACTTCCTGTAATAATTGGCAAAGCCCAAAAAACGCATCAGCGCCTTCTGATTCTCAGGAAGCTCCCACTCAAGCACAGCGTGGACCTTCTCGGGGTCCATGCGAAAACCAGAAGCGGAGAGAAGAAACCCCAGAAATTGAATTTCTGGAACCGCAAACACACATTTTTCCAGTTTAGCGTACAATTTATTCTCCCGCAGGATGAGCAAGACCTGACGTAAGTGTTCCTTATGAGTTTTGAAATCAGGAGAAAAACTCAAAATGTCATCTAGATACACTAATACAAATTTCCCCATTAAATGATAAAAAATGCTGTTCACAAAATGCTGAAAGACGGCTGGAGCATTCATCAAACCAAAAGGCATAACCAAATTCTCAAAATGGCCCTCAGGGGTATTGAAGGCCGTCTTCCATTCAGTCTCCTTCTCTGACTCTGACCAGGTTGTATGCCCCTCTTAGATCCAACTTGGGAAAAAACTTTAGCCCCAACAATCTGGTTAAACAGGTCCGGGATCAAAGGAAGCGGATAAGGGTCACAAATTGTGATACTGTTCAGCTCCCTGAAATCCAGACATGATCTTAAAGAACCATCTTTTTTCTTAACAAAGAAAAAAACAGCGGCAACAGGTGACTTCGAGGGTCGTATGTGTCCCTTTCTCAGACTCTCAGAGATATAAGCACGCATAGCGACCCTTTCAGGTTGGGAGAGATTATATAAACGAGATTTAGGCAGCTTGGCACCTGGGGTGAGATTAATAGGGCAATCGTACTCCCTGTGCGGGGGCAAGTCCTGAACACCACTCTCAGAGAAGACATCTGAAAATTCTGAGAGAAAAGATGGTACAGTCTTAGTAGAAACCTCAGAAACAGATGTTGTGAGGCAATTCTCTCTGCAAAAGTCACTCCAACCATTTATTTGCCTCGCTTGCCAATCAATGGTGGGGTTATGTTTAGTGAGCCAGGGTAGCCCCAACACTAGAGGGGTAGGCAACCCACTTAGGACGAAACATGACACATCCTCAACATGAGTATCACTCACAATCAAACGGATATTGTGAACTATGCCCTTTAACGATTTCTGAGAAAGTGGAGCGATATCAATAGCAAAAACAGGTATATCCTTTCCCAAAGTGCATACCTGGAAACCATGAGTTATAGCAAATTGATTATCAATGAGATTGACAGCTGCTCCACTATCTACAAAAATCTCACAAAAAATGTTCTTGCTCTCTAGCGCCACCCTGGCAGGTAGGACAAAACGAGAACTACAAGCAAACGGAAAACCTTCAATTTCCGCATCAACCTTGCCAATAGTAACAGATGGAACGTTTTTAGAGGATTTTTTCCTTTTTGTTACTTTATTACTCTCAAAAAACTGTCTGAATCTCCTAGATGGACAAACATTTGCCAAATGATTTATACCCCCCACAACAGAAACAAACCTTGCTATGAGGACTGAATCTTCCACTGTCAGAGGCAATCAAACCGAGCTCCATGGGCTCCTGCTCAGAAAGGATTGAGAGCGACTGAGACCCCTGTGCACTGAATGAGACAGCCGCACTGTCCTGGGACTGAGTATGACAGGAAGGAGTGATCTCTCCTCTCTCCCTAAGACGCCTGTCAATACGAACGGCCCGAGACATGGCAGAGTCCAAGGAGGTAGGTTTCTCATGAAAGGCAAATGCATCTTTCAATCCCTCTGAAAGACCATGGCAAAATTGACTTTGGAGTGCAGCATCATTCCAACCAGTATCAGCTGCCCATCTCCGAAATTCGGAGCAGTATATCTCTGCGGATTGTTTACCCTGACATAAAAGACGTAGTCTAGACTCAGCCAGAGCAATACGATCCGGATCATCATATATCTGACCCAGGGCTAAAAAGAATTCATCCACTGAACGGAGGGGCCGTGCCCCCACCGGCAGCGAAAGGGGCCCAGGACTGAGCGTTATCCCTGAGCAGCGAGATGATGATCCCCACCCTCCGTTCCTCATCACCAGAGGAATGGGGAAGTAGGCGAAAATGGAGTTTGCAAGCCTCTCTAAAACGAACAAAATTCTCACTACCCCCGGAGAACGTATCCGGGAGCGAGATCTTAGGCTCAGAACAAACTCCATGAACGCAAGCAGAAACGGTCACCTCAAACTGAGAGACAGTTTTCCGGAGATCTGCTACCTCCAGTGAAAGACCCTGCATGCGGTCAATCAAGGTTGAAACCGGATTCATGCTTGAGACGGTTTTGGCGGTTTATAATGTCACAGAAGGTGTACAGGAAACTAGAAGACACAAAATGAATATACGACTGACTGGATCCAAAACTAAGGAACAAAAAGGAGAGCCCTGCATCAGACCTGGCTCTCTCCCTGGCTGCTCAGCCTATGCGAAAATCCCAATGGTAGATGATCGCATATCCTCGTACCTCGACTGTATAACACCTGAATACCCTATAATAGTGAGGGGGACACGACCACCGGCTCCCTACACTAGATACGGAGGGAGTCAGGGTCACCTGGGATCCAGCAAACAGAAAAACACAAATGAATGAACAAAACTTATCTTGTAGAAGACTCAGAAGTAGGAACAGCATGCACACACTCCAGGAAGGAATATAAACCGCAGAGAGATGCAGTATGGGGCGGGATTTAAAGGGATGCAATCAGTGAAACTACATGACAGCTGAGAGAGGCTAACGAGATGAGAAAAAGAAAGAAAAACAAAAGGAAGCTCAAGGAGGAGGTTCTGAAAGGCATCTGTCAGAGCTTCTCAGATGTCTGGTGGTGACAATAATAAAGACAAAAGTGAGGCCCCGGATCTAAATTTAAAATGTCATAGGAAAAGGGTCTGCATACTTATGTCCAGGCCAAATTTTAGCTTTTCCTTTTTAATAAATTTGCTAAAGTTTCTCAAATTCTGTTTTCACTTTCTCATTATGGGTTACTTAGTACAGATTTATGGGGGGACTTTTTTATTTTTATTTTTTTATTTTTATTTTTTTAGCACAAAGCCGCAACATAAAAAAAAAGGGATAGTCTGAAGAACATATATGCTGGAAGTTTTTTCTGGTTTTTACTTACTCTTACACTGCAGTAGAATTAAAAAACTAATGCTCAACACAGAAGAAATAGAGCACTGATTTTACACAAATTGCGTATATTACAAACTAATTAAGGTGCGATGAACACATTATGTAATCCCTTGTGGCCAATTATCTAAGAGAGCTGGTTAACATACAGCCAGGGGAGTAAGGAAGGAGGGGGGGCAGGGCTAGATGATTTACATGGTGAAGCATTCCACTCCCTAATTCACAGTTCAGCTGAGCTGCGGTGATCCCCAGCAGGCCCGACATCGCAATGCTGGGCTGTGTGGTGGAAGGAGCTGGCAGCCCGGGAATCAGCCACTTCCTACACAGCCCAGCAGCACGATGTGTGTGTGACCACATCGTGCTGCTGCTATGGAACACTTGATGTGTGCCATCATTGGAGAAACAGGTATTAACTGCTTTTTTTTTTTTTTTTTTTTACTGAGATGAGATACAAAATGGTATTACTACAGTGAGGGGTCACAATTTGGGCTAATTACAGTGGGAGGCACAATGTGGGCATTACTATTGTAAGGGAGTACAATGTGGGCATTACTATTGTAAGGGAGTACAATGTGGATATTTCTACTGTGAGAGGGCACATGGCTGGCATTATTACTGTGACAGGGCACAATGTAGGCTAACTACAGTGAGGGGGCACAATGTGGGCATTACTACCGTGGAGGCACAATGTGGGCATTACTACTGTGAGGGGCACAATGTATGCATAACTACTATGACAGTGCACAATGTGGGCATTTCTACAGTGACCGGGCACAATGTGGGCTTAACTACTTTGAGGGGGCACAATGTAAACATAAATACTGTGAGAGGGCACAATATAAATATTACTACTGTGAGGGGCACAATGTGGCCATTAGTACTGTGAGGGGCACAATGTGGCCATTAGTACTGTGAGGGGGCACAATGTGGGCATAACTACTGTCTGGTAGCACTAAGCGGAAAGCAATGTCCTAGATTGCCCTGTTAACATTGGGCAGGCTAAGTCTTACAGGTCAGCACAGCTCCCCATTATGTGGACTTAAAATTAAAATACTTAATACTTTTTTATAAATATATTCCCAAATACCTTGTATTAGTTATAATGGCTCGTTATATCTAGGGAGCAATCATCAGAAGAAATAAAATGGCCATCGTCCTGTTAGTACACACAGAACCTGTCCTAATCACAAAGGAGGACAAGTTACTTCAGAGCAGTGAGCCAAAGAGCTGCCTCATCTTCTTCTATGATCCTGAATACAGTTTAATATGATCTTCAGCTGAATCTCTGTAGGAATGGAGTTCATGAGGAGGCATGAAGTACAGAGAGGAGGGTGGGGATGTGGCTGATGAGCAGCAGCACTTGTCTCCATTACCAGTCTGTCCTGTCCGTCCTCTCTGTACTTCATGTCTCCTCATGAACACTAGTGTTGATTGCGAATATTCTAATCGCAAATTTTTATTGCGAATATTGGCACTTCGAGAATTTGCGAATATCTAGAATATAGTGCTATATCTTCGTAATCGTGAATATTCTAGATTTTTTTTCATTAGTACCCATGATCCCTCACTGCTTCTTGCTTGTGGGCCAATGAGAAGGCTGTAATATCTTTGACTTTAGGAGTAGTGTTTATTGCAAATTTTCGTATAACAAATTTTTTATCACAAATTTTCTGATTGCCGATTTTCGCAACCAAGAAAATAATGACTGGAGATCACGAATTCTCGAATATATGACGAATATTCACCCAAATATTTGCGAAATATAACGAATTTGAATATTGCCCCTGCCGCTCATCACTGATGAACACCATCCCCACAGAGATTTAGTTAAAGTTCTTAAAATCTGTATTCCTAACCCCTGACATAACCCCCGCAGTTCATTCCCTGAGGCTGATGCCAGCACAGGGAAGGAACCCTATGCCGGCACTGACATGCGGCGTACTCGCGCATGCGCAAGATTACAGAGCTCTAACTTTGTGAGGTCGCGGAGCAAGGAGAAGATTCGAAGGATGCGGGGCGGTGCTGGGCTCCTTCACAGTGGGCGTGGCCGAGCTCCTAAAACGTTAGTAACAGCCCCTTGGGCTAATTATCTCATTTACATATATATCAAATAATTTTTTTGATACAATAAAAGCACTCAGAGCTATGGAAAATGTATATTGCGGATGTGCTAGCGATGATCTAACAGCGCATGTCTGCAGCTCTATAAGCAAAATCCAGGTGACAGAATCCCTTTAAGACCGGCGTCTAAAAGGCCTGTCTTAATAAATGTGCCCCACAATCCCTTAAAAGCTTATGTAGAAATATCGTGAAGGCATTTGATATTAGGTACTGTATGTATAATGGAATTAGCCAGCTACACATATACCAAAACTATAAAAAGCAAAAATTCATCACGTTGTAATTTTTGGGATGAATGCAATCATATTAGATGACAAGGTTGCTGTATAAACACCTGCTAGAAGAGAGCATGAAGGTTGTTCGTGCAGTCAAGGACAATTTACAGGCTATATGCTAATGCACAGTTAATACATGATACAGAGAGGGCAGGTTGTCAGAAGTAATCTCGGCACTCAAGGAGGCGTTTTCATTGTTCTGAATGTACCGTATATGAAATATGTAGCACTCAATTCCATGGCGGTCGCATATTGCCTTGAGATATGGAGGGATTTCATGGGAATACAACACATTCTTCATCAGTACAACATACTGCAGGATGGTTCAGAATATCTAAGAAACAACAAGAGTGTAGATTGGAAGAGAACTGCAGAAATGCTAAAATATAAAAACTACAGATAAGAATAGGAACTAAACAGAAGTTTTGGGGGTTCCGAGCGGATCCTCCAGTGTGCTGTGTGAGTTTACAGCCATCTGGCTATCCTCAATGAGGCATGTGCATATTTGCCTTCTAGGAAGTTAGAACTTTCTGACCCCATAAGCGACAACCAAAGGACACTCAATAGCATAGCCAACCATAGAGCGCATCACACAAAACATGGATGTCTGCAAATCATAACCTGACAGCCACAGGTACCTAGTAAAACTGAATATTAATGGGTACTTTAAGGATGTAAGACTATGATTTTGGCAGTCTGCAGTGGCATTAATAGAGCAGCATGGCATTACTGGAACCTTCTCGCTTTCCCTTCCTCTTGAAGTGCCATGGGTTCAACATCCTTGCCCTAAAATATTTCAAACAATGTATAAGCATTACCATTAGTTAGCTTGCTAACAAAATTGCCACTTTAAAGGGGTTTTCTGAGATTCAGATATTGTCATTAATATCAGATCAGCAGGAATCCGACACCCAGAATCCCTGCCGATCAGCTGTTTGAGGAGGCCGTAGTGTTTTCTAGGCCAATGATGTCATTTTTATGGCCTAGGTGCAGCTCAGTCCTATTCAAGTGAATGGGGCTGAGCTGCCATACCAAACACAGCTGGTCTTCAATGGATGGCGCTGTGCTTGGTGACCTGTGAGGAGGTTGTGGTGCTCACTGGAGTGGCACAGCCTCCTCAGACAACTGATCTACCGTCAGATCCCTGACGATTTGATTTGGATGACTTATCTCAAGGATAGGTCATCAGTATCTGACTCTCGGCAAACCACCTTAAAGGGGTTCTGCAGTTTGTTTTACCTGATGACCTATCCTCTGGATAGATCATCATCATCTGATCGGCCGGGGGTCCAACACCCGGGACCCCCACCCATCAGCTGTTTGAATGGAGCTTAGCCGCACCCAGGCCAGTTGATACTAGTCGTGACGTCACTGGTCCAGTGGCAAACAGTGAGAAGGCCGCAGCCCTGCTGGAGCGCCGCTGCCTTCTCAAACAGCTGATCGGCGGGGGTCCCGGGTGTCGGACCCCCGCCAGACAGATGCTGATGATCTATCCAGAGAATCCATTTTCACTGACACAATATGGCACAATAGAAAACTGATCCGTCCTCCATTGACTTTCAATGGTGTGCAAGACGGATCCGTTTTGGCTATGCTACAGATAATACAAACGGATCCATTCATGACGGATGCAGACGGTTCTATTATCTGAACTGAAGCGTTTGTGCAGATCCATGACGGATCCGCACCGAACACGAGTGTGAAAGTAGCTTTAGAGAACCATGAGATTTTCAATTTTTGTGATTTTTGTTTTTCACTCCCCACCTTCCCAGAGCCATAACTTTTTTACGTTTCTGTTCACATACTGTAGCCTTATGAGGGCTTGTTTTTTGCAGGACAAGTAGTACTTTCTAAGGGCACCATTTAAGATTGCAAATGATGTAGTGCGCAGCTCCCCGAAAAAAAATCCAAATGGGTGGAATTGGAAGAAAAAAAAAATATTACAATTCTGCCAAGTTTTCCGTTTTTTTTTTTTTGGGGGGGGGGGGCTAAAAGCATTTCCTATGCAGTAAAATTAACCTGTTACCTTCATTCTCCAGGTCAGTATGATGATAACAATATCACACTTGTATAGTTTTTCTTGCTTTTTAATACTGAAACATGTATTTTTTCTTTTTCATCGCCATTTTCTGACCCCTATAACTTTTTAGCAGTTATGTGTACGGAGATGTGTGAGGGCTCATTTTTTGTGGGGCAATCTGTACTTTTCAGTGATACCATTTTGAAGTGTGTCTGTGTGACTTTTGGTTACTTTTAAAAAAAAAATATTTGGGATGTGAAGTGTCAAAAAAATTGCAAATTTGGCCATTTAGAATTTTTTTGGGCTACGCTACATACCATTTAGTATATACCAATACAGTGCTGCCACCTGCTGGCCTGTATTGATATATACCAGTGATAGGTATCAGCCTATCACTGGTATAGGCTCTGAGCTATGAAAGGCATATAACATCTTCCCCCCATCTCAGCTGGGTAATGCAGTCAGATGCCGTGGTCACATTTGACCACAGCGTCTGAGGGGTTAAATGTATGAGATCAGCCTTAGGCCTCATGCACACGACCGTTGTGTGCATCCGTGGCCGTTGTGCCGTTTTCTGTTTTTTTCTCCCTCTCTCTATTGTATTTAACTCATTGGTGGCACAGTGTGCGGCCCCCCTCACTCCCTCTATTGTATTTAACTCATTGGTGGCACAGTGTGCGCCCCCCCGGCCCCCCCTCCCTCTATTGTATTTAACTCATTGGTGGCAGCGGAGAAGCATCATACTTACCTGCTGGCTGCTGCGATGTCTGTGACCGGCCGGGAGCTCCTCCTACTGGTAAGTGACAGTTCATTAAGCAATGTGCTGCACAGACCTGTCACTTACCAGTAGGAGGAGCTCCCGGCCGGTCACAGACATCGCAGCAGCCAGCAGGTAAGTATCATGCTTCTAATATTGCTAAGTAACCATGGCAACCAGGACTGCAGTAGCGTCCTGGTTGCCATGGTTACCGATCGGAGCCCCAGCTATTAAACTGGGACTCCGATCGGAACTCTCCGCTGCCACCAATGATCGGGGGGGCGCACACTGTGCCACCAATGAGTTAAATACAATAGAGGGAGGGAGGGGGGCCGGGGGGGGGCCGCACACTGTTCCACCAATGAGTTAAATACAATAGAGGGAGGGAGGGGGGCCGCACACTGTGCCACCAATGAGTTAAATACAATAGAGGGAGGGAGGGGGGGCGGGGGGGGGGGGGGTGCGCACACTGTGCCACTAATGATAATACAATAGAGGGAGGGAGGGGGGGCCGCACACTGGCCACCAATGAGAAAACTCCGATCCGATGGTATAAAAGGGACTCCTGACTTTACATTGAAAGTCAATGGGGACGGATTCGTTTGCAATTGCACCGTATTGTGTCAACGTCAAACGGATCCGTCCCCATTGACTTGCATTGTAATTCAGGACGGATCCGTTTGACTCTGCACGGCCAGGCGGACACCAAAACGACTTTTTTTTCATGTTCGTGGATCATCCAAAAATCAAGGAAGACCCACGGACGAAAAAACGGTCATGGATCACGGACCAACGGAACCCTGTTTTGCGGACCGTGAAAAAATACTGTTGTGTGCATGAGGCCTTAGGGTCCACCCTGCGTCTCTGCTGTGTGCTGTGTGCCTTGAAAAAGCAGAAACCCCACGGCTATTGCGCCAGCTGCACGTGCGAGCGGGTCCCATTTTTAAAGTGGTGCCTTCCACTCTACATTTAGAGAAGCTAAGAGATGACCAGGATGGGAGATGCTGCGCATACGTGCCTATGTGCGCTCCCACATAGGGTGCAAGCACGGCCACTGCTGCTGGACTGTAGGGTTGTTGTAACCCATGGATATGAGTAGTTTATAATGTGATGGAAAAATGAATCAAGCCAGCAAAGGAGGCAATATGGATAATAACAATACATTAGTAAGTGCTTTTCCAGGATTTTGATACTAATGACCTATCCTCAGGATAGGTCATAGTATCTGATGGGTGGGGGTCTAACACCCGACACCCGGCCAATCAGTTGTTTGAGAAAGCATTCCTGTGAGCGCCACCACTATCTCTGTGCTTACCAAGCACAGCACCGTACATTGTATAGCGGCTTTGGTATTAAGCTCTGCCCCATTCATCTCAATACACCACAGCCACTATACAATGTACGGCGCTGAGACAATGGCTTTAAAGGGAACCTGTCACCGGGATTTGGGTATAGAGCTGAGGACATGGGTTGCTAGATGGCCGCTAGCACATCCGCAATACCCAGTCCCCATAGCTCTGTGTGCTTTTATTGTGTATAAAAACTGATTTGATACATATGCAAATTAACCTGAGATGAGTCAGAGCTTGAAAATATGACTCTTCTCTGGTCACACAAGTAAGATATGACTCTTTTATGTTAATTTGCATATGTATCAAATCGTTTTTTTTACACGATAAAAGCACACAGAGCTATGGGGACTGGATCTTGCGGATGAGCTAGCGGCCATCTAGCAACCCATGTCCTCAGCTCTATACCCAAATCCCGGTGACAGGTTCCCTTTAATTGATGGGCTGAGATATTTTGGGAGAGTCCTTGCTCAATGGAAAGCCTCACACCAAAGTCTGGTAATAGTATTTTGTTATGCATGGTTATATACTGTATCATTTCTGGAGATGATTCATATTCAGCTGAAGAAGCTGACATAGTGGCTTTCTGCCACTTAGGGTACTTTCACACGTTTTTCTTTTCCGGCATAGAGTTCCGTCACAGGGGCTCCGTACCGGAAAAGAACTGATCAGTTTTATCCCCATGCATTCTGAATGGAGAGTAATCCGTTCAGTTTGCATCAGGATGTCTTCAGTTCAGTCGTTTTGACTGATCAGGCAAAAGAGAAAACCGTAGCATGCTACGGTTTTCTCTCCGGCGAAAAAAACTGAAGACATGCCTGAACGCCGGATCCGGCATTTTTTCCCATAGGAATGTATTAGCGCCGGATCCGGCATTCAGAATACCGGAATGCCGGATCCGTCGTTCCGGCATGCGCATGCACAGATCGGTAAAAATTAGAAAAATGTACAAGACGGATCCGTCGGTCCGCATGACAAGCGGAGAGACGGATCTGTCCTTGCAATGCATTTGTGAGACGCATCCGCATCCGGATCCGTCTCACAAATGCTTTCAGTCAGCGGCAGATCGGCGGATCCGGCGGCCAGTTCCGACGACGGAACTGCCCGCCGGATCACACTGCCGCAAGTGTGAAAGTAGCCTTATCCCTCATATTTATCAAAGGCCTGACTAATGGGCCATGAACAGAAGTGAATATTATCCTATTTTCCTGCTATTATGTGCAACTAATTAATCAAAATTAAGAATTTACTTGGGAAAAATATGAATATATGATTTTGATTTGCTTGTGACCAAAATATTAGTAAAACATTGAGGCAAATAAGCTGGTTATGCAATTTGAACTCTTTTAAAGCAATTGGAATACTTTTATTAAAAAAATATATTCCCCACATTAGTCTTCAAGAGTAGCGGGAGTCGCTTTGCTAACTGAAATAGGTCTTAGTGAAGTGTTGGGGTCTCTTCTCATCTTGGATCTGAAAGATAATAATGGCAACTTAGTCATGTAAAACACCACGTCATGGAGGTCAATGGATTTAGCCCTAAATTGGAGATAATGCACAACCTATGGCCACAATGCCATTGTCCACGGCCGCCAACCATCTATTCACACACATGTTTGTGTCTGGTAGCTGCTCACATATATTTTGCATACTGGAGAGAAGATCATCTCTGGGATCCACATATATTGTTGATAGGTCTGATCCCTGTGAGGCACTCTAAAAGGATAGCTGAGGTGGAGAGGCGGTCATGCATGCATACGGCTATCTTCCTTTTCTTTTATGGGAGTATTGAAACAAATACTCACTTCAGCAACTCACAAACTACAATCGAGAGAGATGCACTTTCTGGAGTGTGAAATGCGGAGAAGGGGACCTATTTTCCCCAATAGGTGGCGGTCGTGGAGGTGGAACCACCACCTATCAGACATTCATGGCATATACTTTTGATATGCCCTTAATGTCTCACATGGTAACACCCCCTTTAAGTTTTATTGCAGACCTTGGGAATGGTTCAATCTGATAATGTGGCCCTCAGATTTATGGATTATCAAAAAACTGTTTCTTAAAGGGCATCTGTCAGCAGATGTGTTCCCATGAAACTGGTTGACCTGTTGCATGTTCACTTGGCACCTGAAGGCATCTGTGGGTCCCATGTTCATATGTGCACGGATTGCTGAGAAAACCTTAACTTTTAATATATGCAAATAAGTCTCTAGTAGCAATGGGGGCATTGCCGTTACACCTAGCAGCTCTGCTCTTTCTACAACTGCTGTGCGCTCTCCACTTTAACAGGACCATGCAGTGAAAGCATCATCACACCTGGCCCTGTCAATCAAAGTTGAACCTCTAGGTGTAACGGTATGCCCCCATTGCTCCTAGAACCTCATTTGCATATATTAAAACATAATTTTCCTCAACAATGCGGGCACATATGAACATGGGACCAACACAGATGCTTTCAGCTGCCAAGTACACATGTAACAGGTCAGCCAGTGTCATAGGTACAGATCTGCTGACAGATGCCCTTTAATTGCATGCAATTGCTCAGAGTGCCATGTGTGCTCTATTTATATCTTGAGATATACTAAGCATCTATATATCCAATATCTACGAAGAGCTATCCTTCTTTGAATTTAACACCTTAATGGGGAATTCAAGCAATTCCACTAACATACTCAATTATGACACAATCTGTGACATCAGTAAAGCAATGGAGTCATTAGCTATCACGATCGGCGTAACTGTCACATACGTGACACGGAGGGAGGAACAGAGGGAGGCCCTGCCCTAGTGAGAGGGAAGGTGGTGACCCCTGACTCACCTTGCGTCTGGCACCTGGCTGCCCTGTCGTCCCTAGACGGGTTCCTCACCCGTACGCCGATCACGTGCCTAAAACCCTGGCTTTCCCTAGGATGAGCCCTAGATAGTGAACAGGGCGGTGGGAACACTAGTCCGCACCACTAGCTCTAGAGGAAAACACCAAGGGGAGGACAGACAATACAAACTAAACATATAATCCCAGGTGGGCAACAACAGGAGACAACAAAAGCCCACCAGGGATCCGGAGGGTAGCACTCTGGAACAACAACCAGGATTCACAGCTCCAGTGGGTCAGTATAGATGTCCAGGCAGGAAGCTCTATAACTGGCAACAAGAGAAGTGTGAGAGGAGAATATAAGGAGTTTGGGAGTGGCAGACAAGAAACAGCTGAGGAGGAGAAGCTACGGATCCCTGAGTGAGACAAAAAGGATAGCAAGGCAAACACAGAAAACAAACACTAAGAAACACCGTGATCTTTAGGCATAGAGCGCGCAGCCACCCGCTGCGACTTCCTGACCCCGGGTATAACGGAGTCAGACGTGGCTCTTGACACCCTCGTGACAGTACCCCCCCTTTCACGAGGGGCCTCCGGACACTCAGGACCAGGTCTCTCCGGATGAGAGACATGGAAAGCCTGAATCAACCTGTTGGCGTTTACCTCTGACGCTGGAACCCACATTCTTTCCTCGGGACCGTAACCCCTCCAATGCACCAGATACTGAAGAGAGCGGCGGACCCGACGAGAATCAACAATTCTGGATATTTGAAACTCCAGATTACCATCCACAACAACAGGAGGAGGTGGCAGCGGTGATGGTTCTAGAGGTGGAACATACTTCTTGAGCAACGACTTATGGAAGACGTTATGGATCTTAAAAGTCTGAGGTAGCTCCAGGCGAAAAGCCACAGGGTTAATGACGGCTACAATTTTATAAGGACCAATGAACCTAGGACCCAGTTTCCAAGAGGGAACCTTCAACTTAATATTCCTAGTAGACAACCACACATAGTCATTCACTCCTAGGTCCGGACCTGGCGACCGTTTCTTATCGGCCATGCATTTGTATTTACCACTCATATTTTTCAAGTTAGCTTGCACCTTCTGCCATACCGATGAAAGAGATGAAAAAAAACGTTCCTCTTCGGGAACCCCAGAAGACCCCCCCTCTTTGAAAGTACAAAATTGGGGATGAAAACCGTATGCACCAAGAAATGGTGACTTGCCAGTGGATTCCTGACGGCGATTATTTATGGCAAACTCGGCTAACGGTAAATATGATGACCACACCTCTTGGTTTTCAGACGCAAAACACCTTAAATATGTTTCTAGGTTTTGGTTGGTACGCTCAGTCTGTCCATTCGACTGAGGATGGAAAGCTGAGGAAAAGGATAAGTGTACCCCTAAACGGGTACAAAAAGCTTTCCAAAACTTAGAAATAAACTGGGTTCCCCGATCCGAAACCACATCGGAAGGGACCCCGTGAAGCTTCACGATTTCACTGATAAACACCTGAGCAAGAGTCTTAGCATTAGGAAGTGCGGGTAGCGCAATAAAGTGTACCATTTTGCTAAACCTGTCTACTACTACCAAGATAACTGTTTTACCCGCAGACAAAGGTAAGTCAGTGATGAAATCCATTGATAGATGTGTCCATGGTCTATTGGGGATGAAAAGTGGCAATAAAGACCCTGCTGGACGTGTATGAGAGACTTTCGCGCGTGCACAAGTAGAACAAGTAGACACGAAATCTATTACATCCTGACGCAACCTTGGCCACCAAAAACGACGAGACAATAGCTCCAAGGTTGCTTTACTACCTGGGTGCCCAGCAAGTGCCGAATTATGATGTTCCTTCAATAACTCAAGACGCAGGTTTAACGGTACAAACAATTTCTCTGAGGGGCAAGAGGCCGGGGCGTCCCCCTGGGCCTCTAACACCTTTCCCTCTAGAACAGAGTGTACAGCCGAGACAACCACTCCTCTTTGTAAAATAGGTACCGGATCACTAACATTACCCCCTCCAGGGAAACTACGAGACAATGCGTCTGCCTTGGTATTTTTTGCCCCAGGACGATAGGTGATTACAAAGTTAAATCTGGTAAAGAATAGCGACCACCTAGCTTGTCTAGGGGTGAGACGCTTAGCCGATTCTAGGTACAGAAGGTTTTTGTGATCCGTAATTACCGTGACGGGGTGGATTGCTCCCTCTAAGAAGTGACGCCACTCTTCAAACGCCAGTTTAATCGCCAACAGTTCCCTATTTCCAATATCATAGTTCTTTTCTGCTGCAGATAATTTTTTGGAAAAGAAAGCGCAAGGACGCCATTTGCCAGGAGACGGACCCTGAGACAATACAGCCCCCACTCCCACCTCCGACGCATCAACTTCAACAATAAAAGGCTGGGAGACATCAGGTTGAATTAGAACAGGTGCCGAGGTAAATCTCTCTTTTAGAGAGGAAAATGCAATTTTAGCGGCGTCAGACCATTTAGAAAAATCAGTCCCCTTCCTAGTCATGTCAGTAAGGGGTTTAACGATCACTGAATAATTTTTAATAAACTTTCTGTAGAAATTTGCGAAACCCAAAAACCGTTGTAGAGCTTTAAGGTTCTCAGGAAGATCCCAATCTAAAATTGCCTGGACCTTCCCAGGATCCATACGGAAACCTGAAGCAGATAATAGATATCCCAGGAATTGTATTTCCTGAACGGCGAAGACACATTTTTCAATTTTCGCATATAATTTATTCGTCCGTAGGACCTGCAGTACTTGCCTGACATGTACTTCATGTGTTTTCAGATCAGCCGAATAAATTAAGATATCATCTAGGTATATGACTACAAACCTGCCGATGAGATGACTAAAAATATCATTAACGAAATGTTGGAAGACAGCAGGGGCATTGGTCAGACCGAAAGGCATGACTAAATTTTCGTAATGCCCCTCAGGGGTGTTAAAAGCTGTCTTCCACTCATCCCCTTCCTTGATACGAATCAGATTGTAGGCCCCCCTAAGATCAAGTTTGGAGAACCACCTAGCACCCGCAATCTGATTAAAAAGGTCAGGAATGAGAGGAAGAGGGTATGGGTCTCGGACGGTTATCCGGTTTAGCTCACGGAAATCTAGGCAAGGACGCAGGCCCCCATCTTTCTTTTTAACAAAGAAAAACCCTGCAGCCACGGGTGAAGAAGAGGGTCTGATGTGTCCCTTGGCCAGACTCTCGGAGATATAATCTTTCATGGCTTGTCTCTCGGGACCCGAAAGATTATACAACCTGGACTTGGGTAATTTTGCACCGGGAATCAGGTTAACCGGGCAATCATAAGGACGATGAGGTGGTAGCTTCTGACAACCCTTTTCAGAAAAAACGTCCTCAAAGTCCGAAATAAATGTAGGTAGGGAAGCTATGGAGGCGATTAAGCAATTGTTATTTAAGCAATTCTCTCTGCAATGCTCACTCCACTCCAATATCTCCCTGGCCTGCCAATCCACCACTGGATTGTGCGCTACCAACCAGGGAAGACCCAATACCACAGGAGAGGGAAGGCCCTCCAGAACGTAACATGAAAGACGCTCCTTATGGTGGTCCCCTACCCGAAGATGTAAGTTATGGACAACGTGAGTGAGGTTTCTCTGAGACAGAGGAGCAGAGTCAATAGCGAATATGGGAATGGGTCTCTGCAGCGTACAGAGAGACAAACCCATAGTGCGGGCAAAATGGGCATCTATCAAATTTACCCCTGCACCACTGTCTAGAAAAAAAGAAATAGACTCCGTCTTAACACCAAAAACAATAACCGCTGGCAACACAAATTGAGATGTTCGTATGGAGGAAACGTATACCCCCCGGCTGACATCCTCCGCACAGCCTGGGGTTAGTAGTTCCGACGGTCTTTTGTTTTTGGGAAAGGAGGGACAGACATTAATGAAATGACCCTTCCCCCCACAGAAAAAACAAGCCCCCCACCTACGGCGAACCTCAGGAGGACGGACCTGACGAGAAGTTCCTCCTAGCTGCATAGGCTCATCCAAGTCCGTACAGACTAACTGCTGCTTGGGAGGGGTTACCGATTGCTCAGGAATTTTCGATCTCTCCCTAAGACGTCTATCTATCCTGATAGAGAGGGACATAACAGCATCAAGGGAAAGGGGGGTCTCATACAGCGCCAGCGCATCCTTAACCCTTTCAGATAACCCAGAGCAGAACTGACTCCTGAGAGCCGGGTCGTTCCACTGAGTATCCGTAGCCCACCTGCGGAACTCTGAGCAATATTCCTCTGCTGGCCGATCTCCTTGTAGGAGTCTCCGTAACTTCGACTCAGCCAGGGCGACACGGTCAGGGTCATCATATATGAGACCCAAAGCCCCAAAAAATCCCTCCACTGACCGGAGAGCCTGGGAACCAGGGGGTAACGAGAACGCCCAGGATTGCGGGTCCCCCTGAAGCAGGGAAATAACAATCCCCACCCGCTGTTCTTCATTACCTGAGGAGTAAGGGCGCAGCTTAAAATATAATTTGCAGGCCTCACGGAACAACACAAATTTGTCCCTTCCCCCAGAGAATCTGTCAGGAAGAACAACCTTGGGTTCTGTAACAACCTGGTTACCCATAGCAACCGCTGGGCTTACGGTCTGCTGCATTTGCTGCTGCTGTTGGAGGACAGACGCCTTCAATCCTGCCACCTCCAAAGACAGGCCTTGAAGCTGTTTTGCCAAAGCAGCAATAGGATCCATATTGGATTCTAAGTAGAGAAAAAAAAATTAAATAATTTTTTTTTTTTTTTTTTTTCTCAAAAAATAAGGGCCAGTTATAATATCACGATCGGCGTAACTGTCACATACGTGACACGGAGGGAGGAACAGAGGGAGGCCCTGCCCTAGTGAGAGGGAAGGTGGTGACCCCTGACTCACCTTGCGTCTGGCACCTGGCTGCCCTGTCGTCCCTAGACGGGTTCCTCACCCGTACGCCGATCACGTGCCTAAAACCCTGGCTTTCCCTAGGATGAGCCCTAGATAGTGAACAGGGCGGTGGGAACACTAGTCCGCACCACTAGCTCTAGAGGAAAACACCAAGGGGAGGACAGACAATACAAACTAAACATATAATCCCAGGTGGGCAACAACAGGAGACAACAAAAGCCCACCAGGGATCCGGAGGGTAGCACTCTGGAACAACAACCAGGATTCACAGCTCCAGTGGGTCAGTATAGATGTCCAGGCAGGAAGCTCTATAACTGGCAACAAGAGAAGTGTGAGAGGAGAATATAAGGAGTTTGGGAGTGGCAGACAAGAAACAGCTGAGGAGGAGAAGCTACGGATCCCTGAGTGAGACAAAAAGGATAGCAAGGCAAACACAGAAAACAAACACTAAGAAACACCGTGATCTTTAGGCATAGAGCGCGCAGCCACCCGCTGCGACTTCCTGACCCCGGGTATAACGGAGTCAGACGTGGCTCTTGACACCCTCGTGACATTAGCAATGACAGCACCAGAATAGTAATATTGGCCCCCTAATGCCACACTTGCAGCATCATCATCTACAATGGAGCCTTAAAGTGGATGTAACACACCTCTGGCATGAGTTGCTCCTCAGTTTAGACATGGTTACCTGTCCAGGGCTGGTATACCCTTCAATGTATAGAGCCAGCACCTGTGACATCACTATCCATTCTGGAACCTTTAATGAGGTCACATCAAGCAATGACTCACAACACCTTTGTGGCATCACTAGCCCCATGATGACACCAAACACAGGGGACCTAGCAGCCTAAATTTCATGACAACTCACCAACCCCATTTAAGAATTCGGTACAATATGTTGGTGTGACTGAGAGAATTACCTCACACCAAGAATAGCTTTCCCATTCTTTCCTGTCTCAATGTAAATTAGCAGAACATAATTCCAGCTATTATCAGTTGTCATCTTCATGTGTAATGGTCTCTAAATTAAGAATTTCCCGGTATGCACCAAGGCACACAAATAAACCGAAAGAATGTGGAATCTTCTGAAAAGTCTGAGAGCAATTAGAGCTTTGTGATGTTCACCTCCTAAGTGCTTCTAATGGCTAACTTTTTCATCCATAACGGCGATGGACCTGATATGTGGTAATTATAGTGTAATGATCCATAATTCTTTCTGGATGTATGAGCTATGTCTTCAGCTTCATCAAAGCATATGGATTATGACAGCGGTAGACCAAGTCTGCAATACTTCTTGTAACACTCTGGATTTAAGGAATCTACTTTTATGTCCTGGTCAAGTAATAGAAATAGACAGTATGAAGCTTCAGCATCACAAAAGCTATTGCATACTCTAAAGTCTGAAGGGTAATATAGGCCACAAACCCTGGGGTGAGATGCAGAGATTTAAAAGGGTTGTTCACCCTTTATTAAGTGATGGACTATCCTCAGAGGAGGATATGCTATCACTTAAAGTGTACCTCCAGGTATAAAACAACTTTTCATAAATGAATGTTACAGGTAACTATAAGAAACTTTGTATTATATCCTATTAATGAAAATTGCTTCTATCTGCCTTTATCAGGGTACTTTGCTCTTTCCTGCCTTTAACAGTGATGTCTATGGAGATATGAGAGGGGAGGAGGAGGCTCCTGGATGAGAGACACACAAACAGCAGTTTTTTAGCTCTGTTACACATTGCACTTTTGACTCTACTATATCTAGTAGGAAGAAGGTATTCAAATTAACTCTTAACAAGCTCTGTCTCTGATGCCAGCAGATATAAGATAGCTATCCTATAAGTCAATGTTCGACCTTTTAAATAGGCATTGAGGCATAACTTGGATAATAATTTAGCCAGCACCTCATCTGCAGACAGCTGTTTCGGGATGATTGACCCTCATCAGTTGAGAGCAGAGTACTGGCCTAGGTCAGGATTCGGAGGGTATATGTCTCAAGGTCTATTTAAAAGGTTGAACATTGACTTATAGGATAGCTGCTTTATATCTGGTGGTATCAGAGGCAGAGCTTGCTAAGAGCTCATTTGCATCCCTTCCCTCCCAGAATTCTGGAGGAGCACTGCCTAGCCTATAAGACTCCTTATGCCGATTAAGGCACTCTTCATAAGGAAATATAGTGCCCTTTATATCTAGTAGAATAAGGCTCTACCACTGTTCAAAGTAAGGTAATAAATCACTTACTAACTGGCAGCAACCTCTTCATCCCTCCTTCTCTCTCCATAGACTTTTCTGTGTGAGGCTAGAGACTAGACAGAAGCTATTGGAGATAAGAGGCTGAGAAAAGAGAAAGAGGAGGAAACCCAGGAGAAAGCATAATTATGTAATAAGATATACCACAAAGTTTCTTATTTTCACCTGTACTACTCATTTCTAAAAATGTGTTTATAACTTGAGGTACACTTTAATACCACCGCACCATAATTGGATAACACCCCCGTACAGTGACTGGATAACATCCCTATAACATGACAGGAAAGCACCACCATACCATAACTGAATGACACCATCTTACAGTGACTGGATGGCACCACCATACCATGACTGAATAACACCACTACACCATGCCTGGATGACACCATCATATAGTGATTGGATAACACAACTATACAGTGACTGGATAACACCACCATACATTGACTTGGATAATGCCACCGTACAGTGACTGGATAAAGTCACTGACAGTGAATGGATAATTCCACTGTACAGTGAATGGATAATTCCACCGTACGGTGACTGGATGACGCCACCGTACGGTGACTGGATAACATCCCTATAACATGACAGGAAAGCACCACCATACCGTAACTGAATGACACCATCTTACAGTGACTGGATGGCACCACCATACCATGACTGAATAACACCACTACACCATGTCTGGATGACACCATCATATAGTGATTGGATAACACAACTATACAGTGACTGGATAACACCACCATACATTGACTTGGATAATGCCACCGTACAGTGACTGGATAAAGTCACTGACGGTGACTGGATAATTCCACTGTACAGTGAACGGATAATTCCACCGTACAGTGACTGGATAACACCACCACCACCAAGGCAAAGAGCACAGAATATCAACAAAGGTTATATTTGTAAGTGTCATATAGTCATCTTACATACACATTGGTCACAAGTAGCCAGAATGTGGCCAACGCCTTTAATCTTGTCAAATTTACTCTAGAATTCTGTCCATGCGCCAGAAATTTGTCAGTGCAGCAAAAATATCTATCTAGTCTTAGTTTACAGGAAAAAAGTTGAGGTAGCACTCCAAAGTTCTGCAGAAATCGATATGTGGTTTATTGCATATGTTTATACATATATACCAGATGTAATGTTTTGGCATGCTTGAGAAAGGCTCTATAGCTGAAACATCAAATCTGGTATACAGTTAGGTCCAGAAATATACGGACAGTGACACAAGTTTGGGCATTTTAGATGTTTACCAAAACATATTCAAGATACGGTTATATAATCAATATGGGCTTAAAGTGCAGACTCTCAGCTTTGAGGGTATTCACATCCTAATTGGAAGAAGGGATTAGGAATTGCAGCTCTAATATGTAGCTGTCTCTTTTTCAAGGGTCCAAAGGTAATTGGACAATTATCTCAAAAGCTATCAAATGGGCTGCATGGGTAATTCCCTTGTTAATCCATCATCAATTAAGCAGGTGTAAGGTCTGGAGTTGATTCTAGGTGTGGAATTTGCATTTGGAAGCTGTTGCTGTGAACCCACAAAATGCGGACAAAAGAGCTCTCAATGGAAGTAAAACAGATGATCGTTAGGCTGAAAAAAATAAATCCATCAGAGAGATAGCAGAAATTTTAGGGGTAGCCAAATCAACAATTTGGTACATTCTGGTAAAAAAAAGAGCATTCTGTCATGAGATCAGGAACTCAAAATGGCCTGGACGTCCACTGAAGACAACAGTGGTGGATAATTGCAGAATTCTTTCCATGGTGAAGAAAAACCCATTCACAATATCCACCCAAGTGAAGACCACTCTCCTGGAAGTAGGTGTATCAGTATCTAAGTCTAACATAAAGAGAAGACTTCATGAGAGCAAATACAGAGGGTTCACCAGAAGGTGCAAACTATTTAATCAGCCTCAAAAATAGAAAGTTCAGATTAGACTTTGCCAAAAATAATCTAAAGAAGCCAGTCCAGTTCTGAAACAGCATTCTTTGGACAGAGGAGAAAAAATGTGTACCAGAATGATGGGAAGAAGAAAGTATGGAGATGGCTTGGAGTAATCCAAACATGGTGGAGGCAAGTGTGATGGCACGGGCATTAATGGCTTCCAATGGCAGTGGGTCACTAGTGTTTATTGATGAAGTGACTGAAGACAGAAGCAGCCAAATGAATTATGAAGTGTACAGGGATATACTTTCTACTCAGATTCAACCAAATAAAGCAAGGTTGATTGGACAACACTTTACAGTACGGGTGGACAATGACCCAAAACATATTGCAAAAACAACACAGGGATGTTTTTATTAAGGCAAAATATTCTGCAATGGTCTGTCAATCACCAGGTGTCAACCTAATAAAGCATGCATTTCACTTGCTTAAGACAAAACTTAAGGTGGAAAGACCCACAAACAAGCAACAAGTACAGACAGCTGCAGTAAAGGCCTGGCAAAGCGTCACAAAGGAGGAAATCCAGCATCTGATCACGTCCATGCAGGGGCGTAGCTAAAGGCTCATGGGCCCTGGTGCAAGAGTTCATCTTGGGCCCCCCTTCCCTCAGTGCTTTGTGGCCAGGGAAGCACATAGCTCTCGTACTGCCTGAGGCAAAATGTGTAATGGCAAAAGATACATTCTTGACCCAACCCCTTCCCTCCAGCCAGAGGTGTAACTTGACCGGCATGCACTTTCTGTAATACTGGTGTTTTCTTATGTGGCACAAGGGTCTTTGGGCCCCTTAGGCTCCTGGGCCCGGTAGTGACTGCTACCTCTGCACCCCTATAGCTACGCCCCTGTGTCCATGGGTTCCAGACTTAAGGCCGTCATTTCCTGGAAAGGATTATCTACAAAGTATTAAAAATGAACAATTTATTTATGGTAATGTTCATTTGTCCAACTACTTTTGAGCCCCTGAAATGAGGAGGCTTTGTAGAAAAATGGTTTAATTCCTTAATGTTCCACAGGATATTTTTGTTCAACCGCTTGAATTAAACCTGAATGTCTACACTTCAATTGCATCTCAGTTGTTTCATTTCAAATCCAATGAATCATGAAGATGGACCTAACTGTATAAGCATCTGCAATAAACCACATATCAATATCTGCACAACTTTGGAGGTGGCTGTCTCAACTTTTAATCCTGGATGTGGTATTTGGGGTGAGTTGGGCCAAACTTAGTGGCGAGCACCAGCATTTCTACTTTTTCATTTCCCATACTTGGAGTGCTGTTCCCCCTTATATTGTATTAGTCTTAGTTTACACCACCTATATGTTGGTGTCATTTGACTCCAAACATACCCCAAAATTATGGTGCATTTTTGGCACACAGGGATGCATTTAGGCCATGCCTCTTTTACTACAAACTCCCCCCCCCCCCCTTTTTTTCCCACAAAGCAACATCCCCTTGTCAGATGAGGCATTAAATGCTTAGAAAAGAGAGTAAAACAGTTAGTAATGCAAAGCTTGCACGCCTTCCTTGCAGAAGTGATGGCGTGATTCTTAGGCCTCTTTCACACGGGCGTCGCGTGTGAGGGCCGGATAGGATGCGGGTGCGCTGCGGTAAAATGCGCGATTTTTCCAGCGCGAGTGCAAAGCATTTTAATGCTTTTTGCACGCGTGTGAGAAGAATCTGCATGTTTGGTACCCAGACCCGAACCTGGACTTCTTCACAGAAGTTCGGGTTCGAGTTAGGTGTTGTGTAGATTTTATTATTTTCCCTTCAATCATTGCACCGTTCACCTCACGCATTGCACCTGCACGGAAAACTCACCCGTGTGAAAAAGGCCTTAGTCACTGGAGGCAGCAGTCATACATACTGACATGACTAGTGATGGGCGCAGAGGTCTGACATTTTGGAGGGATCTACCATCTGTGTTCAGGAACAGCATTAGTCAGAAGTAAGGAGGATTGGGCATGTTGGATTTCAGTAGCATTTCTCTATATGATATGTTAGCAACAAGA